>NC_092215.1:11652333-11709396 GCF_043381705.1 Parasteatoda tepidariorum | reverse complement strand
TAGAGGTGTATACTAATCCGTTACGGGATATATATATATATATATATATATTTGCTTGAAATAGAGTGTAATGTTTTGTGTATTAACTTTTTGAGTTCCACACAAATCAAAACTATCCCCACTGGGTTAATAAAAATACAATATTGTGTTATTGTCGTTTAAAAAACTATGTAACCTAGTTCTCCACTTTTATTCTTAAAACAGAGAGTAAATCGTCAAAATTAAGTCTCGAGAGTAAATGAAAATTGCTTTCCGAATGCGTTTGTATAATCTATTTGTAAAGCAGCGTCAGCGTAAAATTACCACACAGATTTTTAAAATGCTGGCAAATAGCTTCAATCATAAAAAAAAGATTACAAAAAAGAACAATCAGGATAATCACCAGTCCAAACTGGCGTGTTTCATTTTTAGTAGGTTAAAGAAAAAGAAAACAGTTTTTACTTCCTTAAATATATGCATTTAAAAGAAATAAAAATTGCGAAAGAAAAATTAATACAATAATGCAAAACACAACAAATCATTCAATAAACAAAATAAGTCAAAGATATCTTTTAATACATTTACTTGAAAAATTCTTTCAGAATGCTATTAAAATTTGCATAAAGCTGTGGGGCTTATTTTTACATCTAAATTTACTAATTAAGGCTTAACAGTTTTGGAAATTTCCTTTTATATTTCGCTATTATCCTTTTTTCCAAATTGATAAAGAGGTTAAACTGTTACCAGCTAAAGAACAGTAATTTCTTTTTATTTATTATCAAATAAAACCTATTTAAAAAATTATATTCGTGCTGGAATTCAATGTTTTTTGTTTTTAGTTATATGCATATCAATGATTTTATTTCTTTCAAATTTGCAATTATCCGTGTTGAAATTGATAAACATGTTAAGCTGCTTCCTGCGAAACAACAGTAAATGTATTATAATTTATAATCAGCTAAGATTACTTAAAATAATTATATTCATGTATGGATTTAATAATTTGTAATGCCTATGATATCTTTTTTTCTTGTTATTTTGATAAAATAATTTTTTAATGCCCCCAAATTATGAAATATTAATATTTAATGACCCGAAATTTTTTTTATAATTATTACTGTTTTATATAAGTTAATGAAATTATATTTTTATCGCAATCGTATTAAGACTATTATTTTGGTTTACTTTTTAGCTAAAAATAGAATCTTTTCTCAAAAACAAATAATTATCCACTGAAGTGATAATGCAATATTATCATTTAAGTTATAAGTACAGACTGTAAAGGAAAATAAACGTTTTACTTAAGCACCAATTACGAGTTATGATTTATTAAAGTGCATTATTTTGGTAAAAAATGGGGAAACAGGAGTTATGTAGCTTGAAGTTATTATACTAACTGTTCCCAAAATGTTACATTTTTGAAAAGGAGGCATTTTTTGCTTCGAATAGTTGTCATTTTAATTATTACGCATGCAATCGTTTTTCATTTTTGAGAAAAATGTGTTCAGTGAAATTTATCCCTTACTGTTGACCAATATAACCACTAAATTAAAATCTCAAGCCGATGTTGTCACCAAAAGTACTACAATAACAAAACAACTTCTGAAAGTCATAAGTTTCACAATCCAATGACATGAAAATTGGAAACTTTGGTATTTGCTTACTTATTTGATATTTGTACTAGTTAATTGGTCGTGTAATTTGTTTCATCCTAGTTAAAATTCAAAATGAATTATCTTATTAAATTAGCAGCTTTAAAATTTAGGAAAACGTGTATATTTCCAAAAAAAATAATAATATTATATTGACCAAGATCGATGTTAGTGAGATTTCAAAAAACACGACTCATTGTATAAAATTGAGATATTCATTTTTATGTAAATCATTTAATTACCCTAAAAATGAATACCGCAGTCTATTCAACTAATAAAAGTAAACTGTAGTTTTGTCATGGAATATAACATTAGATAAGTTAAAACATAAAGTTTCTTTCTGCCAACTAAATGATCTTACTTAAGTGCCTCAAAAAGAATTCAAGGTATTCAATTCACTTTTATGCTATCGTTGAAACTACAAATGTGCAGAACAAAGTAAAAGCTATAAAGAGAAAATTAGGGTATTGTTGTTGCTTCACTTCTCTCCATTACTTGGTTAACCGCTTTCCCCAAACACAGCAATTTACAGACAGAATACAGAACTTTCTTTAAATAAATGTCGAAAGCATGAGAATTAAGTTTATATATTTAGATAGATAAATAGATTCAGGCTACATTTATAGTAAATTTTAGCATATCAAAAGAGTTGAATTTGGTTAAAATGTCATACGTTTTAGTTTTTTTACAGAATGTGTTATAAATTTCAAATATACGAAAAAATATAAAGTTATTCAAAGCAAAAACGAAGCGCTCACTTTTATATTTTTAACGCTAAAATTAAATAGTAATGTTAGTTCCCACACGAAAAAAAACGCCCCGGAAACATAGATTTCTGGGAGAAATTGTTTATATATATGATTATTAAATCATTTTAAAACAATTTATAAATACAATCTTAATCTTGTTTAATTAATATTATTATTTCCAATATGGTAAAAATGAACCTTATGGGTGAGTTAAATTATCTTATTTTCTGTTATTTGCTGTTTTGGCTCTGGAAAAGTTTCTTGTTTATAAAACCGAACTATAGCATGATAATTTTTTGTGTGGTTTATTCACGTTGCTTCAATTTATTCATGCGTAGCAGACAAATATGCCCTATCTTCAATTGAATATTCTGGTGAAAAGCGGGCTTTCGTGTAAATTCAATTGTATAAATTTCTGTCGTTTTGTGTTTAAACACTGAATAAGGTTCTTAATTATAGAACTGAAGCTATAGTGTAATCATTTCTATTTGTAATTTATTCAGGTTGGTTTAATTTATCCATGCGTAACAGAATAATGCTCCCTATCTTCATCTGGATTCTGGTGAAAAATAAATTTTCGTTTAATATTAATTCTAGCATTTTCTATCGTTTTGTGTTTTGACCCTGAAGAAAGGTTTTGTATATACAACAGAAACAATAGTATGTTTACTTTCGCACATTCCCTCCCCCCCTTTCTAACGTTGTTTTATTTTATTCAGGTACTGCACGGGGGATCTTTTTCATATTTATTAGGATATTCAGGTATGAACCGTTTTTTTTTTTGGGGGGGNTTTTTTTTTTTTGGGGGGGGGGGTACGTGTAATTGTCTGTATATTAATTAAGTAGTAACTTTAATTGTCTGTACCTTAATTATATTTTCTGTCATTTGTGTTTCAAATCTGAGGAAGGTTCTCATTTATAAGCAATTAAACTATAAAATATACGTTTTTATTTGTATTTTTATTTCTACTTGTGTTTTATTTGTGTTTTTATTTTTACCCTTAATTCAATTTTTTATAAAATATGTTCGATCGGTACTTGGTTCCACCTATGCAAATCTGATTTTCTAATAATATTTGTGAAAGCATTGTTAGAAAAGAAATATCGATGTTGATTGTTTGTGGAAGAAAGTTTTTGATTTAGAGGTGTATACTAATCCGTTACGGGTTTCTCTATATTTTTTGCAAGGTTATTACTAATACGTTACGGGTACTTTAATTTTGTTACTGTACTTGCTGTTGTTAAATAAAAGCTTTTTTTCTAAAAAAATGAACTGTTTCTTAATATAGCTTGATTCTTTAGAGCTGTATTTATTTTGATGGTAGCGTCGGGATACGTTCTGGGATTGTTTTAAGTTTAATGACAAGAGTGTGCGAGAACTATCATTATGACTTCCCTGTTTAAAATGAAAAAGGGTGATCTATTTGCGATTGATTGTAAGAAAAGATGTTACAAGAAATCTGAATCTAAATCTAGGAATAAGGAAAAACTGGATAGAAGTAAACCTTTGAGACAGATTATATCTCCTCCTGATCTGCGTCAAATTATTGAATGAGATCTTTAAAATCGATTCCAAAAAGTGTGGAATTCGACGGTACTTCGAACTCTTTGAACAGAAAGCGAAGAGATTTAGGGTGAATTTTGATCGTTGGTTTTCATGTTCTTTACAGCTTATTTCTGCTAAAAGGCCTGAAATTTATGACGATGATTTTGATTACTATAAGGAAAATATCACTAGCAATTTTCAGTATGATCCACAAGATATCCCCTGATAATAAAAATTGCCTGTTTAAAATTTTTAATGAGAAATGCAATTTACTGCTGTTGGGAAGAAAATTAGATCTGAACGTGGATGTTTCCATTGTGTTGAAATAGGGCACCTTAAGAAATGCTGTAGACGTCGAGAATTGGAAGAAAATTATGACAGAAGTTGGAAATACCAGCTGTCCGACTATAAAAATATATCGCCAAAATATTTTTGGATTAAATAAAAATATATTCCCGAAAAGTAGCAAATTTTTATACTGAAACATGAAGTTGGAAGAGTCGAGTTGGCTTAATATTGGTAAATTAAGTTGCACTAAGTGTGGATATGTTACCAAGAGTAAATCTGAAAGTTGCTAATCGACTTTGAAAAGAATAATAATCTCGCCAAAAGTTGTAAAAGAAGAAATGGAAACAATTACTGTAGTAAATAAGAAAGTGATTACAGATTGCGAAGAAAATATTTTCAAAAAATTGTCTAATTTGTGTCTCTAGAAATAGGGAAATATTGTTATGATTTTACTTTTCTCAAGTATCTGCAGATTTTTCGTACACGATTATTAATCATTTTGAAGACTGAATTGTCAATTTAAAAATTGGAGCAAAACTTGAACTAATACCAACTTCATGAGTTGGGGCCACAAGTACGTAGTACTCCCACTTGATGTTGTGCAGGCATTTTTTTAATGCATTATTTCCTAAAGTGTTATTTAAAAGAGAGTTCTGGATTGCTTTTAAAACCTAGACTTTGCAAAAGTTTTTAGAACGCATTGATACGAGTTTCTAAACAAAATTTAACAACATGAAATCCGTTCATAACTGAAATTCCGTAACAATCAAAAGGCTTAAAAACAGTATATTTAGATCGTTTTAAAAATGGGGAAACATTAAGAGTTTCTTTTTAAGAAAATTTTTAAAATACTTTTTTGGGAAACTTTTAGCTAAAATTAGTTTTTAGAATGTCTGGAAAGTAAAGATCGACCAATATAACGTTTCATGCATAAAATAAATAAAATTAAGTGAAAAACTCGCAATATGGAACTTCCTATAATGAAAAAATAAAATTAGATTCATCAGAAAATAAAAAAATTTAATATTCGACGCCCTTCGGACTATAGTACTTTCTTACATTTAAATATTTCAAACTTTCGTCAGATCTTAAATTAAAGAAAAATTCTACTAGAATTCTAGGAGAATAAAGGAAAGATCTGCCTCAATGCAATAAAGAAAAGCTGAAGCAGTTGTCAAATAAAATGAAAAGGGGAAAAAAGATAAAGTAATGTCTAGTAATCCATCAAATCGATATAGACTTTTATCTCAACTTCACGGGAATTGGGATGGACCTAGTGTCATGGTCAACAGACATGATGACGTTAATGTCCGGATTGAAATTTCTTTATAAAACTCGATGATTGCTTAGGTTTGTAAACTCTGACCTTTTTGCTTCCGGTAATAGAAAAACACTATATTTAATAGAAAAATCCTAAAACTATTTTGCCAATCAATAAAATTAATTCGAAAGTGCATTGGAGTTTATTATGACTGGAGTACTCAGGAATGTATGATTTATACAAAGTGAATAAGATCATTCGTTAACTTTAATTTTCTTTACGTCTTAAATAAGATAAAAAGCAGTATCTACATTGCAGTCAAACTCAATACGTTGCTTTATTTATATTTCTGTATTCCATTAATCAATTCACAGAGAGCCGTGGTAGCTTAGGGGATCGAGCGTAAGCCTACCAATGAGAGAGCCGGATTCGAACCCCAGCAACATCTGGTCGATACGAATTCATCATCTGGCTCGCACCGACCACAGTGCTGACGTACCCTCAATAGTAGATGGATCATGGTTGAGTCCCCTTGCTACCCCGCCAACTTTGGGAGGTTTTTGTGGTTATCCTCAGCATGTAACGCAAATGCGGGCTAGTTCCATCAAAAAAGCTCTTTACGAAGGCAAGTTTCTACCAATCCTCGATCTTGGATTTTCTGTGTCCTCAGCAACGGGTTCCAAATTACAAAGTCCAAGGAGTTGAAATTGGTAGTCGTAAACTCAAAAATGGGTCGGTAGTTCAACGGCGGTGATAAAATGAAAAAAAAAAATCAACTCACAGAAATTTACAAACACTAGCATTCCAGCAGTGTCATTCCGATACCAAGACTAAAAAGATCAGTTGTGAAATCTATAATCTTCTTAGGTTTGGCTGTTTTTTACAAGACTTAATCCAATGAGCATGATTTAATGCTTTGACTATTCCAATACAATATCAAATATCAAACAGGACTATTTTTTACGGATATACTCGTGTATGTTGATGACTATATTATAAAATTTGATTCTTATTTATTCTTTTTCATATTTGAAATTGTTTTATTATTATTCTACTTAAAAACTTTTTATTTATAGATCGTTGGTTTTCATGTTCTTTACAGCTTATTTCTGCTAAAAGNCTTTTCTTGTTTTTTTATGCATTTTCGTTTTCATTTTGTTTCTTGCTTTTATCGTGAAAGCAGTGCTTTTTCAAAGTATGAATACTTCTTTGATGCTTTGTCTGATATCTATACTCTGTTGCAAGGTAAGAGAAATCTATTATGCCTATGGAGAGAGCCTGTTTGCATCTAAGTGCACTCTAAATGAATGGCAAGCTCCAACCGCGAACGAATATCAGCATCGCCAACACTTGAAAGGACGTAGCCTACCTTTAGTTTATAAAAAATAGCACGAATTAAATTTCTGTCAGACGAGTTTAACCTTTAAAAGCTTTTATATTGTTTTGAAAGCATACTTCTATAATTTTATTCTGAATAAAATGTAACTACTATATGAAGTCGTGGATGATTATTTGAATCCTATGCCGCAATAGTCTTTTCTTTACTTGCAACGGAGTATAACATTTTTTATAAATGTAGGATGTTAAAACAATTTCTGTTCAATTATTTTTTTATCCAAATAAGGTTAGGGTATTCTTAGAGCTACGTCCAGATAAATGAAAACGACGTGTGTCATTTTAAAATTTGTTTTAAAAACTGACTTCTTCTTCAACCTAGTGCCAGTTTGGTGACAGCAATGAATGCAGCTTACATTTTCGTAATCAAACTTCGTGCTCAGTTACGCATGTTGTTTATCAACTTCCTCTGCAATTAAAATAGTTTTTTCTAGCGTTAGATCAGGATTTATTTTTTGAAGTATATATATTCTAGAGTCTAATAGACTAACAACAAATCTCTCCCCAGAGTTCTTCTCATCTCTAAGTTCCAGAGTTTAAAGCCCACGGCAAAAACTTGCTTTTCGTTTTTTTTACTTCTTTTTTTTTCAATTTGATTGCATTTTCCACCACTGTCTGCCCTGGATGTTGTACCATCATATTAAATTTCTGCCCGTTTAAATATTGGATTTAACTGAGGTTGAAAACAGTTTTTGAATCTGACTTCCACTTAGCATGGCGTATTTTTGTTGTTGTTTATCTGCTTTCAAATGTAAAGATTGAATTGAAATGATCTCTGAGGCACTGTATTAAAGAAGCTACTAGCATTTATTTTTAATAAGTCAGCTAACTAAATGAAATCTGTCAAAGTGCCACATTCATGATTCACATTGTAAAGAATCTGACAAATCAAACAACTCAAGTTGCTTTACGTTGATTAACATTGGACTAAAATCCATTTTAATCTTTATATATTAAGCGATAGCTTAAATGCTATTTTCTAGTATGCATTTTTCAGCATTTTGTAGTCAGCAATTCAATACAGACCGAGAGAGAAGATTTTAATATAAGTGCGAACGTACAATTAAAGAAGAACCATATGTTACATCATGTGAGAAATTGTTCAAAACTTTATTAGTATTGGTAACATAACGATAAGCTCTCGATGTTTGCCTAAAATATTAATGCTTGTGTCAACCTATAATTACAAGGGGTGATAGAAGATCGAACATACAATGGTAATTTTATTCATTTTACGGCAACGAACGGAATTTAGAAGAATTTATAGAATTTGTTTTTATTCAGTTTCCGCTTTTTTTTAAAATGATGTGAAAACAATACATTTAAAAAATATCAAAAAACAACAGTTTTCGAAAGTTTATTTCTCAACATTAATTCTTATAAAATATCATAATTCTTACCTGGTTTTTGACTGCTCATGCTACCCACACATCCATATGCTATTCACCACAAAACATGAGTAATATTTCCCAATACTCTGGCTAGACACACGTATTAAAGAGCATGACAAATAAAATAAAATATTACAATAATATTTAAGTAAAACAAAAATGTTTTGCTACCTTTTCTATATTTTTAGGAAAATCCATTAGAATGTAATACAATGGCTTTGAATCTTTCTGTGTAAATTCAACTATGTTAACGATCTAATAAAATTTATTGACTTATTCATAAATTCATCAAAAGTATCTGGTTACTCAAGCAATCCGGTTTAATAATACCACAATCCAAATTGTAAACTGTTTCCTTTCTTTTTCTCGACGCTTCAAAAATTAATGACAATAGCTTCAACAATTTGCAAGTCAATTACTGTTTCCTTTTATACATCCTACACAAGCTAATTTCTTTTAATATATTTTGCTTTAAAATTTTCATAACTCCACATTATTTCTTGAACGATTTCATCATTCTTATTCGAGGAAATAAATATTTGTCTGCTTTTAAAGTACAAAATTAATACAGCGATTTATTCGAAATTTCATTAAAGTAAGCTTTTCTGATATTCTAAAACCAGTAGTAAGAACTGAAGAATAAAGAATATTTACACAAAATAAAAAATAAACTCTTCAAAGGAATTTAATTAAACTTTTGATGAAGATGAAAAAAAAAACATTTATTTTTTATTTTATTTTATCGCCTTAAATTTTTAATAATGTGTTAAAAAGAAGCAGGTTTAAGTTCTTTAAGGAAAGTTTAAATAATAAGATCTCTGAATTCATTATAAAATGGCTCTTATGCAAATGACATAAATCCTTGGTGAGGACGGAAAAATTAATCTAATCGAATAAGAAAATTAATATATAATTCAAAAATTTAATCTCAATTAAAATAGTTTCCATATTAATGGATTTAATATTTATAAATGCAACTATTTGTTTTTCCATTTATATGTTTTTAGAGGGTACATGATTTTTTTTGTTATTAAAATTCATTGAGATCTCCGTTAACTTCATTCTTAAATATAATATTGAGAGTAAAAGAAAATCATTTGAACTGGTTTAAAGTTTTTTTGGAAATAAATTTGAATAGAAGGAAAAATTCATTTAAATTCATTCAACTGTGTTTTTATTCTGAAGCTTTTTGGTATACATTATACCTTTTTTTATTGGATTCGGAATTTCGATATCCGCTTCTTTTAATAAAATAACAATAAATGGAAGATAAAAGTTTTCTAGAAACACGTTCATCAGTCTTTGAATTAAATAAATTCCTTCCACTTCAGAAATAAAATTACTTTTTATGCTCTTGTCTTACAAATTTGAATAAGTCCAGATAAAGTTAAAAATTTTAATTTAAATTTATATTTGTTTTCCAATATTAAGTAATATTTTCACAGACAACATTACAGTTTTTTTCAACAAACTAATTTTTATTGTAATTGAAAGTTTTGAAATCCCTTTATCTGAAACAAAAAAAAAGGTAAGTAAAGATGTTTTGCATCTTAACCTCAGGTATAGAATATTTTTAATAAATTAAAAAAAATTGTCTTTAAAAATATAAATAGATCCAATTATTTCATTGATCGTGCGATACAAGTAAAAATCTTAATTTACATTATTGTGTTAATTTTCACTTATTTTTCCAATTTAAATTATTGTTCAACTATTCATTTTTAAAAATTTTGAACTATCTGATAATGATCATACTTAAATTTTCATTGAAAAAAATTTAACAGTTAGCTTGCGTTCAATGACCGGTGAAAAGTTGACCTGAAAAATAAATTCATTTTCTAAAGGATTGTAAAAATTCAGATCTCCTTGTAAAATATATAGCCAACGACAGGCAGTAAATTCACTTTTTTAGTCTTTATTTTTCGAAATGATATTGTTATGAATAATGACGGATCATATCGGAATATCACAATATAAGATCACAATCATCAGAACATGCTATGATATACATAATTATCGAAATTTCATGCTATTCCACTTATTGTTATAATTTAAAGAAATTATATCATCGTTAAATTGGTCAATATTTCTGATACACAAAATAAGCACACATGATGCCACATTTGATAACTATCCTTATTGATAATTATCTCAATATCGGTATTTATATTTATACTTGTCTATATTCAACTTTTATACATAAATTGATAAAAATCGGTGTACAGTGGTATCATCGTATTTTGTACTATTTTTTTGTTGTTATTTACAACATATTTTATTCTTATTATACTTAATTTTTATCATATTTAATTTTTATCAATGTAATGAACATTTTTTCCCAATGCCCACCTGTGTTAACATTTTTCGTCAATTCAGGCATTTACAGGGCAGTTTTGCTGACCTCAAGGACGCCATATTACGTACACAGGGGCCAACGTTGCTCCCACAGTAAGGACAGATAGTACAGAGAAGGAGAGAACATCCTTAAATTCAAACCCAGAACCTTTCTGATGCAAGGGCAGTTCCCTAAACCCTACACAAGCCGGTCGGCATGTAATGAACATAACAATTGATGATTATCAAAGGGTGATTTGTTACTATATATAACGAGAAAATTGGTTTAAATTGGTGAAAGTGATGCTTAAGAACAACGATATTTTACAATAAATCTATGCATTATCGAGGTCTACTATTTTTTAGATAAAAAAAGAACAGCATTACATTATGAAATTAAAGTTTAACTTTTATAACATTTGATTTGTTCGAAGAATGAACGGTCATTACGGTGCCTTCCCCAGCATCATTTTTACCTTGGTCCCAGTCAGGCTCAAAATTTACTCAATGAATCCTATTTGAATGTACTGTTAATATTAGCCTGTTAGCTTGTGCAAGCCTGTTAATATTAGTCCTGCATAGGGCCAATATCGACCAACATACTAACAATATAGAGGTCATATTGGCTGAATAATGAATCTAAAATATCGAGCGAATATGACAACTTTATAAAGGGCCGATATTCGCCGTGAAGGGGCTGTAAAAAATCGGTTGATTCGGAAAATTCTAAGGAGGATTAATATATCTTAAAATAATGGCCCTTTGAACCAGTTTTGAGTCAAGATTCGTGAATATTGGTGTCCAATTAGGGTCCAAGTTATTTTTCTGCAAGGGTTGTTTATATGTTCCATGGATATTTCGGTAGCATTGACTTTGATGATGCAATGCATTTTTAGGCACATTCTAACCTCATTTTAATGGGCTCAATGTGGATTTAAAATTTTACTGAACAAAAAATATGCTCCTTCATATACTAAGTTAAGAAAGGTGGGTATTAAAATTGATATTTATGATGAAAAAATCTGCACAAGAGAGCAATATCAGCTCCAATAAGTATTTTGTTTTTACTTTCGAAACAAATATGTTATGGAATAATTTTCCTCTATAAATATTTGGACCCATCTTCTAGAAGAGTCAAATTATTCTCCTCTTTGCGCAAAACAATGTTATTGAGTATAGTAAAAAATCAAATGATAGCGTAAATGATGATCAAATGATAATCAAGTGTAAACGTGTTGTAATATAACAGCATTATATGTTAAAATAATTGAATATTAAAAAGTATAAACGCGTTTTTCCTTGTTGACTTTGTTCTTTGTTTTCTTGTTGACTTTGTAAGGGGGAAATTATTAATAATAAAAGAGTTAGCACACATCGAGAGAAAAAAACACTTAAGAGTGAAGAAGCAGTCTAATAGCCATTTTAACTGTGGAAATAGCACGCTTAATTTGAGTAAAGTTTTTAATTAAAATGAAAACCAGGGAAGGGTAAAAAAGTAAATTTCAGCTTAGTAGCACGCTATTATTTGTATAATGTCTCATTTAGAAACTTTTGCAAATAATCCTGTTCTTTTTAATGAAAAATTTCTCAATAAGCCTATCAAGCAAATACCACGTCTTTAGACTATCAAATCTTCGTACATCATTTCTATAGAGCACATCATATACTTGTACATCTTTTCTATTGATCATCAGATCTAAAGACATGTTATTTGGATTATAGATATGCTGCAGTATTAATGTTCTTTTACTTAATAACTAATTTTATTTCTTCTCAAAAATTCAGCTACTTGTAAATTTTACGGAGTGATGCAAGATCTAGAGCGCTTGCTGAAACATTGTGTAAAGTTCCAAGCGCTCCGTAGAAACCTTACGAAAATAAAGGTGACCAACGCCTATGGTTCTGTTCTTAAGCCTGTATGGCGTTTTATCATGGGAATTATCAAATACACATTGGAAGATCTCATAAGAGTCACGGTTTACCTGATTATCACCAGTGATAATTGTAAATAAGACCTAGATAAGATTTAACCACCCCCTATTCTTACTCCAAAATTTTTCATTGATTTTTTTTTAAATTTTTAATAGCATTCCTGCCATCCTGATGTTTTGTTTTGCATGGATTTTTTTAGTTAGTATCTTTTCCTTATAAACTGGAGGAAAATTGTATCGTAATATTTGAGAGAAAGATTTTGCAGAGTATACTTGCTTTTGTAAATGAAAGCAATAACTGGAGAAGGTGATTTAACTTTGAACTGCGTAAGATTTATAAACAATCCGATATTATTAAATACATGAAAATAAATAGAATGAATTGGATGGCCCACGTGATTCGAATGAGTGATGACAATACAATAAAAATACTTTTTTTTTAGCCCAGTGAAACAAGAAAGCGGGGAAGGGCCGCGGTTAAGATGGGCTGACTCAGTGGAGTCCGATTTTCTTGCAATTAAAGAAAAAAATGGAGATTAAAGATAAATCGGAAATCATTATGGAGAATTCTGTAGAGGAAGGCATTGGCCCACATTGTGCTGCCTGGATAACTATGATGATGATTTTCCTTATACCGTACATTGCTGTGTTTGAGTATCTGATGCTATCTTAAAACAATCAACATGGATAAGAAAAACACTGTTTTTTTGGAAAAAAGAAAAGATTTGGTCTCTGTATCCTTTAAATCAATTTTTAAACTTGAGTTTTATGTAAAATTATCCCAAAATCGAGCAATGTTGTTTTTTTTCTTTAAAAAGAAGACCTTAGGTAGTATATTTTCTATAACAGTGATATAAAACTAAACCTTGCAAATATATAGAGTATTATCATGTCCTAAATAGGATACATAGAGTATATCTTATTTCAGAAAAATATTTATTTCCCAAGTCTATTTCTTTGCTGAAATGATTGATATACCCGATAGGTTTAGTCATTTCTTTGTTATTTCTGCTCTTTCTATTAACAGACTTAAGTCATAACGTTACTTCTCTATACATAAGCAATTTATCTTCTGTCCTTCAATACTTTGATCATTCTTAAGACGAAGATTATTGTTAAATTGGATTTCAACTCAACGCATGATTTACAGAAAAAAAAACAATCTTTAGTCTACACTAGATCAATAAATTAATCACATACATTAAAAATTATTTAAAGAGTATTAAAATTTCCTCTTATGAATTTCAAACTTCTAATAATTTGGTTCCTTTAAAGGAATTTTTCATCAATTGCTTATCACTAATGAAATATATTCTTGTAAAACTTCTAAGTTAAGCTCAATTAGATTTTCTTCCAACTTGCTAATAAATTTTCAGCACCTTCCCAAAAGATTTAACCTCACGAGCATAATTTTAGCATATGCATCAGGTTAACTGAATCTAAATAAGTAAGAAAAACATTTTTAATACTTTTTTTACGTTTATAAACAGTCTTAAGACTTTTAAAACATTTTTTTACTTCAAAACCTTTAAACTTATCCAATAAGGAATTGATTATTGATTATTTAAATCATTCTTTGCTCCAACTAAAAATGCTAAACGATTAGTGATATTATAAAAACTCATCTATGAATTGAATAAATTTTATTCATTATCTATTCTTTTACTATTATATCTATTCTAGATATAAAAGCCCCCTCCCATCTTAAGTACAGGTTTGGTGTTAAATAGATCAGAGGTGCAGATTGCTGATTTGATGATAGATCCATACCAAAAGAATCAATGAACTCAAAATTAACATCAAAATAGATCCTCAAGAAGCGCTGAGATAAATAGGATTTGATGCGTAAATAGAAGCTAATTCTGCATTTGAGAAAATTCCTTTCATTTAATTATGCTTCGATAGATGTATATCTAAATCCAAAAATATTCTGTTTCTATAAATATATACATCTTTAATAAATAAAACTTTATAATACAAGTTTCAGTTAAGAAATGAAATCAATCAATTTCTCTTACCAGTTTAGTGAGAAATATAGGAAAGTGCATTAATGTTGGACCTCTTGTATACAGGTTTTGTATATTTTTCCTTTTCAGCTCCAACTTTAGACAACTAAAATTGATTATCATAAAAAATTAAAATTGTCTAATTATAAAAAAATTTAGAAACTGCAAACATTAATTACTAGAAGATATCTAAAACTAAGTAACTAACTAATTTATAAATATATCAAATATTCCAATATAATTATAAATAAGATTAAAAAAATAGGTTTTTTGTATACTGTGTCTACTTAGAGCAAAGGTCGCCAAAGTGGTCTATATAGACCCCCAGGGGTCTATTTAACAAAAGCGGGGGTCGATCTGAGCCAGGGGGTCGATCCGAATAGGATAGTTACGAATCAGCTATTCACAACAATAAGTGTTTAGATAAAGTAGAAAAATTCCATTATCTTAAAGCACATTTATCGGGTACTGCCCTTAGTTCTATTGAAGGTTTACCTATATCTGATACTACGTACGATACTGCTATTGATTTATTAAAAAACAAATTTGCTAAAACTGATTTGTTGATACACACTCNTTTAGATATCAATTTTAATTATCAATGCACAAAAAAGGTAAGCATTAATAATATGGATTAGTACAGCCCGCGACAAAACTATAGCACACTTTGTATTTTTTTACGAGAATTACAAAATTGACCAATTTTGACGAAAACTAAAATTGACCAATTTTGAACCCAATATAGCGAACCTTGCAAAAAAACCCAGGCACACCTATCTCATTGATCAAGAAGCAGTAAATCTTTAGTTACTTTACTTAGTATATCTACTTATATGCATAGTTACTTACTATTTCATAATAAGGTATTTAAATTTCAATGTTAATATATTTTTCATAAAACTATTGTTACACAATCTACTATTACTTTAATAAATGTTCAAAATCATAAAATAAATGTACAAGCACAGTATCTAATTGAGTTTTATTTTAATTAACAGAAAATTACTTTTGTGGAGGTCGATGGAGATTTCGAAAAATTATGTAGGGGTCGATGATCAAAAAAGTTTGGCAACCCTTGACTTAGAGTGAAAAGTAAAACTGAAACAAAATCTCTGTATACCTCAGATTTTTGTTTTTCTATTTCGAAATATATCAGTTTATTGGTAAACATATATAGTCATATTTAATTTTGAAATTGCTTAATTTTTAATTTGTTCGAGTTTCTAACACATATTATGTCGCATGCATTTTTGATTTATTTTATCTATCAGAGATCTAAATCAACTAGCATATTTAAAATTTATTTAAACTATTTAAAAAATAGACATGGTTCCATAAAAAAGTCAAAATTAAAAAAAACGTCTTCAATTTTGATTAAAAATTTGTTATATTAAATCACTCGTAAAGATTTATAACTCTTAATATCATTGTTGGAAGTAAATGAGAGAACTTTCGAATATTATTAAGGAATATTGTTTTATTTCTATCTTTACATTTCATTTAAAGAATTGAATTTTTAAAAAAGTTGTCTTTTCTTGGCTTAAATACGAAAAATATTAAATATAATAAAAATGAACTATTTATTAAAGTTAAGTGATATAAAAATATTAATTACGACATTCAATAACATTTCATTAAAATGTCGAAAATATTTGAATAGTAAATACTTTGACAGTGTCGTCTTATTTGCTCTTTTGATTTTAACAAGATTTATTATTTTGGCAAATAAATCAATAAAAATTCATTTATACTTTTACTGCACATAAAATCCATAAAATTCGTTTTTATTGTCTTTTACAAACTTAAAACAAATGGTTTAGACACTTTAAAAATTTCTACTAACCATTGTTACTTCCGATAAGAACATTCTTAATTAATTATGGCAAATAATTCTCGAACACTAGCAATCGGTACCGCCTTCCAAAAAACATTTAATTGTATTTCACCGTCAATTTTACTTTAACCGGAAAACCTACTTCTTAAGAAAAAACCCTTTTTCTTAAAAGTTTGTGATGAAGCTTCCAATTCTGATTGTTCACATGCCAATGACAGTCAACTTTGATGGATTATACTACATTAAGTTTCCAACCGCAATTTTTTTTCCTGGGAAATTCAGTTAACGGACTTTCTTTTCATTCCTAATTGTGGTATTTGAATAAATTTCTTACAAACTGCTCATCTTCTTAAACCTATAACTCCAGAAACAGTAATTTAAAATTTATTTTAAAAAATGTTCATTTTAGTGAAAAATGAAAGTGCGCTGACATTCAGGAGCTACTTTACAAATTAATCTTCACAAAAGAGTAAGTATTCAGTGAAGTCTTGAAAGAATACGTGTTAAAACTTTTTAAAAGAACAATATTTTAACTATTAAATGATTCATCCCAAAAGCAAAACTGAAATAATGCGCATGCTTTACTATTATCCCATTTTAACCATCAAGTGACCAAATGGGATGACTCTATAGCCAATTTATTGAACAGATTTAATTTAAAAAATATTAGTTTATTCAATATATTTCTAGTTGTTATTTGCTGTTTTTTTAGACTATTTCATCAATATTTCTGAAGTTTTCGTTTCCTTCGTGAGGAGGGTAATTAATTTAAAATTTTCATCTTGTTGCAGAATCCCTAAATAATTCCAATTAATTGTTATTATTTTTAATCAGAATAGTCAACATGACTGGCAAATAATGGAATCGTGATTCATTTTATTAAAATGAGTAGATGATATTAAAGATGAACAATGAACATTGGTGAATAATGATAATTTTAAAAATTACATTTTAATGTGGGTCACTGACCGACACCACTTGGTCATGAGATTCTAAAAACAGAATTATAATGAACCATTAATAAAGTTTTGCTGGAAGTAATTAAAAGTTAGTTAAAGTGTTGAATGTATGAACAATAAGCATGGAGCAATGAACAATCAACTGAATGGCTACTAAAGTGTATCACGCAAAGTCTTACGATGGAATCAGAGGGGGCAGAAGGTAAATATATTGAACCGTTTCCTAAGCTAAGTGGACACTTATCCGAGAAATTTTTTGAAAAAATAATAAATAAATAAATAAAATAATAAATAAAACAATAAGATATTTAGTAATTGTAAGCGTTTTGCTTTGAAAAATTATAAATACAATAGCAATAATTAGAATGATTCACGAAATTCAATTTAATACTG
Organism: Parasteatoda tepidariorum; assembly: GCF_043381705.1. Lineage (NCBI taxonomy): Eukaryota > Metazoa > Arthropoda > Arachnida > Araneae > Theridiidae > Parasteatoda > Parasteatoda tepidariorum. The sequence continues at coordinate 11,691,678 of NC_092215.1, read as the reverse complement.
AGTTTACCTAAGGCAATTTTCCATTCACTTATTGAACCTATATTGCACCTATAATTCGTGCACCTATGTTGACTCCTATGCCTGTATCTAAGTTGTCATGTGTTAAAAAATTTTAAAAATTAAGATTTTGAGTTTTATGTCTGATAAAAACGCTTTTTTTTTAAAAATTTTTCTCACGGACAAGAAAATTCTGGGAAAAGGACAGCACTGTATGGTACAGACATCTCTAACAAGAAAAAAAAATCTAGTAATAAAGACAAAATTTACGGTATTCAAACAATTCATTTGGTACATAAAATTTTAATTTTATTGCCAACTTACAATCGGGATAAAATCCACTCTACACTTTCGGAAAACGGCAGAGGCGTCGCCTTTGTTTTAGTATTTTTTACAGGGATTCCTCACCGTGATTGGCATCTCCTGTGTAGGGATGTGTGTTTTTTATCGCCAATTTACAATAGGGGTAAAATCGATGGTAAACTTTCGGAAGATGACAGAGGCATCTTCTTTGTTATAGTATTCTTTACAGGGATTCCTCACCGTGATTGGCATCTCCTGTGTAGGGATGTGTGTTTTCTATCGCCAATTTACAATAGGGGTAAAATCGATTATAAACTTTCGGAAGATGGCAGAGGCATCTTCTTTGTTATAGTATTCTTTACAGGGTTTCCTCACCGTGATTGGCATCTCCTGTGTAGGGATGTGTGTTTTTTATCGCCAATTTACAATAGGGGTAAAATCGATTTTAAACTTTCGGAAGATGGCAGAGGAATCTTCTTTGTTATAGTATTCATTACAGGGATTCCTCACCGTGAGTGGCATCTCCTGTGTAGGGATGAGTGTTTTTTATCGCTAATTTACAATAAGGGTAAAATCTATTGTACACTTTCAGAAAACACCAGAGGCATCTCCTTTGTTTTAGTATTCATTACAGGGACTCCTCACCCTGGGTGGCATCCTCTGGGGAGGGATGTGTGTTTTTTATCTCAAATTTACTGTACTGTTTAAATCTGTTCTACACTTTCTTCAAAAAAAAGTTTTTTTAAAAGATTTTCACAGGTGATTAGATGGAAGTTAAACAAGCATATCCAAAGATAAGTCTTTAGGAGGCTGGACATTAAGCTGACCGACACCCCATGACGTGACGTTCGAACTTTTGAATTTGTGTTTCTCATGGAAATAACTACTTCTTCCAGTAGGGATTTCACATTCTATTTCCCGAGTTATACAATTGCTTTTAATAAAAAGCCCCTATCGTAATAAGAAGAAAGTATGATGCATTGACGTTTAGCATAGGGTGTTGGAAGAGAAAAAAGAAATTTATCTGGATTAAAACATTTAAAGAATTCGAACAAAAAAGATTTTTCTGAAGAAGGTTTTTTTTTACATTTCAGAAAGGGTAGTTATTTCTTTCGACTTTTTCCTTACAAATATTTGAACTTTATCCCATATCAAGTAACTATAAAACAAGTCAAAGTACTTATATTTAAAAAGTAACGAATTACAAGTAAAAGTAAGTTTTTTTTTAAATTTTATTTTAGTTACAAATAAGGAAGGTAAAAGTATCGCCATGTTTGTTGTAAAGTTAAGACATTTCTGATTTAAAAAATGAGAGAATGATGGTAATTACCAACAAAATGGCGTATTTTTCAATTTTTTAAAAAGTTTTTTTTAAACTTTATGTATCAACACCAAATGAGCTACTTTTTCGGAAATCAAACTTTTAAAATATATTCGGATCCTCTTACAAATGCATTTAATACTTTTAAAATATATCAACTAAAATGCTTATTAGTCTTTGTTTTATTAAAAACCGCATTCCTCTATTTCATTTATAAAAGTAATTAGAAATTTTTTCAACACCCTAAGTCTTTTTAGAAAATACGCTTTCATATTCTTGTGCTTATATAGTTAGTGGCTGCGGCTTTGTAAGACTTTATTTTAATATACATATATTTCAGGAAAATAACAATTTCGATAAATAACGAGAAGTTTTATATGGTTACTCGAAAAGTTCTCTTTTATTTTTTGGACACTGTTTTACCTTATTCCGACTTTTTTTTCAAGTTTCTGTGGTAGGTGAACAATATTTGTTAAAGCTAGATAGAAATAGAATAAAATAAAATGAGAAAGACAAAAATATATTTTGAATTTACACAATTTCGAATTCATGTGAAAAAAGAAGTTGCATAAAACATTTTGACATATTTCAATAACGTTTTACAGTGCATGTCTGGTTCTTTACAGATATTGAAGTGTTTCGTGAATAGTTTATAGAGTGTCCTGAATAAAAAGAATGTTAGATATTTTTTGTCACAAAATATTATTGAAATATTTATTTCAAAATATTGAATAAAATAATAGCCGATTCAAAAAGAAGAGCTTTCCAAATTGCGATATTATAATAATGTAAAATAAATACTCGATAACAACTTATAAGGAAGTTGTTACAAGGAATTGAATTTTCAATCTACTTATTTTTTCTTTTTAGTTTGAAACATTTGTTATACATTTCTTCACGATATTTGTTAACGTTGCAAAAAATATTATCCATTAATTTCATATTTTCAAATTTCAGAAGGTTATTCAAGTGTTTAATTAGATAAAAATTAAATTTAAAAAACTAACAAAAAAGTTCTATTTAAATGTTCACAGATTTAAATAGTTTTAAAAATTGTATATTTTCTAAGCAAGGATGATCAATTTAGAATGGACAAAACAATTTAAAAAAAAATACTTTAGCAGCAAAATTGTAGTGAGTTGTCGTCAAACATGATTATCTGAGAAAGAATGCTTTTTTTTATTATTTCAAAAACTAAGTCTGAATCTTAGTGGTGACTTTGGAAAAATGTATAAATATGATATATGTTTCTGTATAGAGGAGATTGAACCTATTGCAATTTGTAACAAATGCCGCACTCACATATATATGTACTCAAAATTAATCGAATTTAAATTCATTTATAGATATGTATATGACAAGATAGTCAAACTCGAATGTGTAGCGGAATTAGTTTGAAGCAAAACATAGCGCATAATTTTGTTGATTGCACTTTTCAGCACAGAAAAAAATATTTTAAGTGTCTGCATTGGATAATATGACATATAATAAATGTTATTAATTGTATAAAGGTGGATAATTAAGTAGCAAAATGGTGATCGTGCCCATGTTCGTGTTTTAAAAATCATTTTCAAAAACATGCAAAATATCAGGAAAAGGATTTTAAACTTAAATGTTACATTCACAAAAGATAGTGAATGGAAGTATGAAACGAATAATACAAAACATCAAGTGTTTTTATTCATGACATTGCCGATAAAGCTACCGGAATGATATGAAGGTTACTTTTGCGATCAATCAAAGAATAAAAGCTACGCGTCCTCAATAAGCACATTACGATTAGATTTTGCACTAATCCAAATCTTTGTGAATCTTTGGTTACTAATTCAATCCTCATATTAATTGATGATCGTACGATATTTACACCAGCTGCAAAAGTCCTTTTATACTGGGTAATTCAAAGATTCGTAGCCAAATGAAAAGGTAGATCATATATACAAAAATTGAGGAGCCATTGAAGAGATCGAACACCATTTCTCCAGAGAAGGGGCTGTTATCTATTCATAAATGAAGTATCATTGAGAAGCATGGGGTCACCATTTGGCAGAAGAAAGTGTCAAACTACACATAATACACAAGAACCCTAAACAACAATCATTCTAAAGCATTTTCCTTATAATTTATTTCTAAAATTTTTATCGCCAATTTACAAGAGGGGTGAAATCTATTTTGCACTTTATGGCCAGTAGCACAAAAGCAGAAGCTCATTACTTTGGCAAGATTCCTGAAGGCAATAATTTCATAGATGTTGCATGAAATAGTTTTAAAGAAACCAGATCAATCTCAAACACTGCCGTAACAGGGTATTTAGTACTTTGAGCATCTCCAAAAGTAACATTATTTATAAATGGGCATATATTAATTTGATCTGGTAATATTCTTGAAAATGCAGTAAAAATGAGATGATATAGAATGTCTTTTGTTTATTCTCTTTGTATAACTTACGTTTAACTTATAGTTCTCTCTGACGTCACCAAATAACTTTTTCGATACATTGTTTCGATATGAGTTTTTATTTAATTATATGTTTATTCATTATTGCATTTCTTATATTCTTTGAATTTAGCAGCGAGTATTTTGTATCAGTCAGTACATCAAATTTTACTACGTCAGTTAAAATATAGGGGAATGTCGGGTACCCCCGCCCACTGTCAATTTCACATGTATAGAATATTTATTTAAGTCAATGGGCAATCGGACATTAATTGTTATTTCAAAAGAAGATTATTTTCAAAGTTTCAAGTATTTATGCAGCTGGTAACATGGTAAACAATAGTTTTGAAAATATGTTAAATACAGTAGTCATAAAATTAAAAAATTCGGTTGAATTTTGTGATAAAAATGATAAATGAGGTTTATCTATTATCAATACATTGGTCAGTCAAAGCACATAATTTTTGTAACTTGGAGGGGCTAACCGACACATTTTGAAAAGAGCTGAAAAACATGTTTTTTTAAATTTCTATTTTTTTAAGTTAAACTATTCTTTTTTTGGTTTATTCTTTTTGAATTATTTAATTAGACGATAAAACAATAGAAACATACAAAAATATTGATTATTACTCAATATTATACAGAGATATAAGCAATACTCCTTAGGTGGGTGGGGTTACCCGACTATCCCCTACATTCTAAAAAAAATGAAATATAATATTGTTTTAAATAGGGAAAATAAAACTGTTTTAAACAGGGAATTAGAATCAATTTATGAAGAATAAATATTATTACGTGAATTTTCGTATTACATTAGTATAAAAGTTGGAATTGTGCCTGAAGACATCTTCTGAGATTCTATTGCAAAACTGATCAGCTCGAAGTGAATCTAAAAGCAAAGATAGTGGAAATATCCTTCTTTTACTCTTCATTCAATTCAGCTCAGTTCAAATACTGATTTGAAAAAGATTCGATTGTCCTCTCTATCAGAAAAAAGTCCTATTGTTTAATCCAAAAGGTTTCAAGTCTTGTCTTAAGACGAGTATTCTAGGATTTAGGTTTCTATTTTCACTCAAATAATTTTTTAAAAGCAGAAAAAAAGTCGATATTCGAACAAATCTATTTTTTCTTCTTCAGAAATGTCTTAAATCCTCGTTTCAAAAGTAATATCTCGAGAATTGAATAACGATTTATATAAAGTTTAAAGGACTAAAAATGTATTTATATTAAGATATGGTTTAGTATTGATAAAAATTAAATTGAATTAATAGATAACTGTGAATAACAACTGAACAAAGGAACTCAGATATTTGTGAGCAATATTGAGTAACCCCAATGCAAAATTAACAACAGTTTCCAGAGAAATATTTTTTTAAAGATTTTAAGGGATGTATGATAACACAATACTTTTTAGAGTTTTAATACTAATACACAATACTTTTTAGAGACCATTAGAAGTTTTTTTATGCAAAAAAATATACCCTATTGAAAGTAAAGAAGGAAAGTGTTTATAAAAAAGTTAAAACATTTTAAGAGCTGATAATCTTAGCATCTGAAACTTAGTTGGCGCTGCAGAGTACCACATCATCTGTGGTTTAATTTTGCTCTTTACTTTTTTTTTCGCAATTGTCATCTACAAGTTGATCCCTCTGATCTTGCTTATAGCTTTAAATGTTTCTTACAAATATTTCTTTAAATACATAGATATCTTCTAGCTTAATTAATGAAGCTTAATTTTTAAAATAACGCTAGTTCCAAATGATTTCCACCTTGCAAAAATGCTAAAAAATTAGGAAAAGGTTTCCCATTATATTAGCGATGTATACGCTCTGGAGTTAGCATATTTTAGAATAAACAGGGTTTTTCTGAAAAAATGTCAACAAACATTCATTTATACCAATTATTTTTAATATTTTTTCTCAATGATGTTTATCACGATATCCATACATATATATATATATATATATATATATTGTTAACAAAAGATAGAACTCTTTGCCAGCGTTTAGCAACTTTTTGCAATTCCGAAAATCATTTGAAAATTGTTTTATATTAAAAAGTGAGAGTCAAATCATTAAAAAATAAGCAATTGTGTAAAGAAATATAAATTTATAAAGCTTATTTAATCCAAAAATTGTTTATTGCAGATCATGCATATCACTAACATAAGGGTGTGAATGGTTGCAAAGTGTAAATCAGTCGAAACGCAGTCTATAATAAAAAGTTAACGTTACTGTATTAGAAAATCTTTTTATAAGTCAAGAAATATGCATATAAAAGTATTTAATTAATCTTGTTTATTTCACACACTCAGTTCAGAGCACATATATTGTTAGCATAAAAGAGGACACGTTGCAAAAATATTAGTAATTTTTTATTTTATTTTACTAAGCCTTTTTTTTATTTTTTTTTCTATCATTTTTTTTTCTTCTGTTCAATCCATGCATGTTTATCTCTCTTATAACAGAAACTCTTCAGTACGTTAAAGGATGCTGCAGTTTTTCACAGCAACTGCAGAATAATTTTGCCCTTTAAAATGGAAAGTGGTTTTATTCCAATATCACCATCTACAAGTTTATTCTAATTAAATATATGCTTTTCTTTCAGACATTTTTGTTGAGCTAAATGTGCATTACAGTGCGCAAAAAGAAGAAAAATAATAACGAAAAAACGTAACACCCTGAATAAGTTTTGATCTAATAATCGGCTTATCAAAATCAGAAGTTATTCATAGATGGATCAAAAGCTAATCAGGTTGTTTCATGTTTTCTTTTTCGTGCTTTGTAAATGTTTCTTCTCCTCTTGAGCATGTTTCTAATCAAAATTAAAAGACTGAATTGACAAAACAAAACATAAGTCAAAAAAATCCACCTAATTTCTGGCTTTTACAGCATAGGGATTTATTTCAATTTTTTCAAGTACAATCTTATAAAATTTAAATTTAGTTTAAACAACAAAGTTTCTTAATGCGATATTTAAATTCTATATACCCATTTTCTAAATTTGCCATGCATTTATATTAATCTTAATTAAATTTTTACGATAGTGAATTTTGTCTGACTGCATTGTTGTCGCAAACAAATTTGGTATTCTGAAGATTATGCTGCAAATTAAAGATGTAAATTCAGCCACCAGGCTGATAATATTAAATCTTTCTTTGCTTCAAAAATTAAAAAAAATTTAAAAGTCGACAGGTTCTCAGCACTCGAGAATAGGCATTCACTCCCACGAATGCGATGCCAGGTGAGAATGTGGTAAAATTTTAGAATAGTTTTAGAATATTTTTGACCTCGCTAAGCGTGAGGAATTTGAACACTTTTATGAATGAAGAAAATGAAGTTTGTAAATAATCCGTATATCTTTTTGGTTTAATTTCTTGGGATTATTCACTGAATGCAAAATTGTGTACCACTCAACTTTTTTTAAAAAAATAACTAAGCGCAGATAGCATCTTTTGAATCTGTATGATGTATGTTTAATTTTAACCGCCTCTGGTATTTTGCATCATGTATACAATCAACATGTACAATCAACATGTTTAAACAAATATAATTTTGCTAAATATAAATATTTTACTTTCAAATTATTTATTAAAGTTTATATGATTAGTTCAATCAATATTTACATTCAAAAAATAAAAATTTTATTAAAATGAAAATGCTCCGTCTTTATCACTCGCTGAACAGCTTACTCAATTATTTCGAAATTGCATCGCGCACTCTTTTCTTCTTTCTATTCCAGGTCAGTAATATTATCGATTAGACAGCAGGATTGATTATATTACAAAGAATTTCCTCCTAGGATTAAAAATTAATTCTTTGCGAATAAATTTAGAATTTTTTAAATTCAGTATCTTCAAAATTTGGCTTCTAATATTCGTTCGCGCCGTTTGAATGTCATTCTTTTACCGTATTTATATTATGCGAAAAAATTATCAATTGTTTGGGTTATAATGTGTGACAACAAATAGCAGAACTTTATTCTTTCTCAATTGAAAAAAAAATTACTGTGTGCAGAAATAAAGAAGCCTTTTTTTAAAAATTCATCATCTATAATATTAAAATGAAATGTTTGCGTGTTTATCTCTCTTCAAAATCTATTTGTTCTTTCATATTGAAATTAAGACAACGGATAAAAAGTGAACTTCTGATACCTGATTCTAAACATTGCTCAGAAATTTCTATTATATTGTTCAGGAGAGACTTTTGAAAAATAGAATTTTATTTTAGAATTTATTTATTTAGAATTTTATTTTTAGAATTTTATTTATTTATATATATATATATATATATAAAGTAGTTTTTTTTTTAAAAAAAAGGTCGTTTTGACATCGCCCTCCTCTTTCCCACAAAATTTGAGAAATTTTTTTTTCTTTCACGTGATATTATTCGTATATATATATAAAAAAATTCTATACCAAAAACCAAAGATTTTAAACATAAATTAGATTATACGCTATTATTTTTTATTTTATTTTAATATTGAGCCTAAATNATATATATATATATATATATATATATATATATAATCGATTTATAAATGAAACAAACATTATCATTCAAATAAGCATATTAAGAATTTCATAAAATGCTGTTTCAAGTATTGAATTACGTTTATTAATTTATTGCAAATACAGTATATGATTCCCCATGTAGTTATTCACTTTTATAGTTCTTATTCAGAAGTTCAGTTAAAATATCCGTCAGCAGTTTTTCCACCCTATAAACCATAAAGTTTAAGGTTAGGGCCATTTCTTTATTGTTTTGTAGTCGTTTACAACTGGTACAGTGAAAAAACTGCTAATACGAAATTATACGGTTTTGTAACCATTTACAACTAACATAGTTTCTATACAATAAACAGACGTTTTAGCTCTGTGGGTTCACGCCATATATGCGTGAATGAATGTTTCGTATTCTTGTAGTCTGGGGTCACCGATTGAAGGGTGCAGTATTCTTGAAACCATCCATGTTTTTTCACCCTATAAATCATAAAGTTTAAGGTTAGGGACATTTCTTTATTGCTTTGTAGTCGTTTACAACTGGTACAGTGAAAAAACTGCTAATACAAAATTATACGGTTTTGTAACCATTTACAACTGACATAGTTTCTATACCATAAGCAGACATTGTAGCTCTGTGGGTGCACGCCATATATGCGTGAATTAATGTTTCGTATTCTTGTAGTCTGGGGTCACCGATTGAAGGGTGCAGTATTCTTGAAACCTTCCATGCTTTGAAGGAATGGAAGAAATATTGTGGTACCAATGATGGAATTCCTACACCTGTTCAACTCATGAGCTTAAGCGATTAGATCTCTCTGCTACAATACTACCCAGTAGTACGAAACTAAATGTTTACATAAGCAGTAAAAACAGTCAATATTTTTTTCCCTATTTAGCACTTTGAATATCATCTTTTTTAAGGTTATTTGACTATTTTGGTTGACTGAAATGAAATTACAGTAAAATCAAAATAAATTGTTAACTAACAATTTTTACCTAGAAATTTCTAACGGTGTGGATTCTTAAAAGTTAAAAATAGCAATATCTTCTAGTTGGACTGTTATGCTGCTGTAAGATTTTTAGCTCTGACCTCACTTCAATGTTACACCAAATCTTCATAATTAGTCCTTAAATGCATTATTCACAATATTTACGCAAGTATGAAAAGTTTATTTACAATAATTATCATTTTTATTTCATGTATTTATGAAACTGCTGAATAAATATTGAATTGCCATATTCATGAGATACTATTTTAAACAAAACTAATTATTAGTAATTATTGCCTCTTGTCAATTTTTGTCTTTACATAAAATAAGAACTTGCCATCATTTAATAATTTAGAAATCATTATATAAAGAGGAAAAATATTTCTTGCTGCAAAATTATCTAAAGTTTTTCTCTGATAATCTTTTTGTAGATTATCTTTTTCTAACGGTTATTTCTTGAAATTACCCCTTGCCACACAAGAAAAAGTAGTCTTCTTTTCTCCTTTCTATTGAAGCCAGATAGATAAATGGCCTTAAGTTATTAGCCCAGATATTGGCATCGAACATCTTGATGACTAAAGTCATTTTTCACTGCAATATGGATGAAAATTGTCACGTTTCTTGGATCACGTGCTCAAGGAAAATCTCGAGTTTTCTCGTGTAGATCTCGTTAAGTGTATCAGTTAACAGAATATTTTAAGGAAAGGGAAAGCTAAGTCCAAACAAACGTGTTCTTCAAGAAAAAATATAGCTTCTGAGATTTGACTTTTTATGAAGCGAGAAAAAAATTTACGTCACTAATATCATAGAAAGTATGTAATATCTTTCCTCCGAGCTAAATTTTAGTAAATTGTCGCTGGTATTTACTCAAAATAGGTTTTCGCAGATGAATATTTTAATAAAACGGAAAGATGCAGTGAAGAGCAATATACTCAATATGTTTTTTAATCATGCTAGTTTATTATTTTACTAAGGCATTTATCAAAATCAGCCATTAGAAACTCGTGTTTCTAATGCATTTAATTCATTGGAAATACTAAATTAAAAAAATACTATTAAATAAAGTTTATTTTCAAGATTTAAAAAGATTTAACTTTGTTTAAGAATAAATTTACTTACGTTTTAATGAATTTTATTTTTACAACTTCCGAGTACATTATTACTTAATTTGAACTTTGAATATTCTTTAGGTAGCCTTTAAATTTCCTTTAAAAATAATAATAAAAAAATTTTAAAAATCAAAGAACTGAACTAGGTTCATTTTATAGCCTTTACTCAAAACATTCAAATTAGTTCATTATTAGCACATATACTTACAATCATCTAATTATGCTCTTAAATAATTAACATAATTATGTTGAATTAACTCACCACTAATCCACGTGTTCGAGGTTAAAAGAGTCATTTTTGTGGAATTGTTTCCTTTATCTGTTATTTTTTTTCTGGGTTTAGTGACTATAAAATGCACCAGATACACAGCAAAATTCAGAAAAAAAAATTTATGTTATTCAACAAAGAATTTTACCATCTTAGCTTTCCTACAACTTACTATGGCAGAAATATTGTTTAGTATATACATCACGGAGCAGCTTACTTAGCATTATTTTAACAGCATAAATTAACATATGACGGAAATGGTCAAAAGGAAAGTCATACATTTTAAATTGTCCTCTTAAGAAACTAAACACGCATTTTTTTGTATAGTTAAGGGCAACTAAATAGGGTTAGATCAAATTTCTTTTAGTTACAAATCTTTAAATAAAATATCCAGTTAGAAATTTAATGTAAAAAGACCAAGATGTAGGCACAGATATTCCAAATTTTCTATGCAATATCTGGAAACTAACCCAAGGAGTACTAAGTTCAAAACATTACTTAAATACCTTAGATAGATGGAAGAAAATCTGGATAAATCACCATACCGTATGTTAATGAACTATCTGAAGATAAAAAAGCATAATTCAGGTTAATTAAACCAAAGTATACAGTATTAATTTGTAATTTTTTCCGTTCATACGGTAAAAGTTTACCAGAAATTCTGGTTTGAAAAATAACGGTTCTCATTACCACACATTTAGTAAAAAATACAAATCTGAAATGTTTATTTCACCGAATAAATGGTAATTAAATTAAGCCTCTAGATCAGGGGTCCCCAACCCTATGCCCGCGGGCACCATGGTGCCCTTCGAACGGTTTAGATGAGCCCGCTACTTGTGCCCAACAATAAAATATTTCCGTTTTCAATTTTCCCATAAAATGTTATGTAATTTGTTTTGCTTTCTCAATATGGATGATAAACCTAACCAAAATAGAAATCGCCAGGAAAAGGATCTCCATTTCCACAGATATAAGCACAAAGCAAAATATAGCTGACCACTCGCGAATTGAATATATGAACTCTTATACTTTGTATGTTTTTCAAGCAATTTCGTAATAATTTATTTTAATCAAGGATATTAATACTAATTATATTCATATGTTAAATCAAATTTTTTGTGCATTACATGCAGTGTATATTATTTCCTATGTCTACCAACTATAAATTTATCTTGAAAAAATAAATGGTGCCCGCCACTCGACCGATATTCTGGTATTTGCTCTTAGGTACAAAAAGGTTGGGGACCCCTGCTCTAGATTATCATGCTAAAATTATGAAATTTTATCACATATCATGTGAAACTATATTTCATTGTAAATTTTACTAAAACATTACCAAATCATTACAAAAGCGATTCGCTAAAAATTATCCAGATTTAAGGGGAGTCGGTAGGGCATAAACCAAAAATGCAAAAACTGGCCTTTTTCAATGTATCTTTTCTCTGCTCCTAAGCAAGATATCGGTTCAGTTTTTTTTTCACTGAATATTTACACATACATTTTTGCTCTGTGATAACTATTTATACATATAATTGACAGAAAGCTTTTCAAAAAAATCATGAACTGAGAACTTTGGATTTTTTAAAAAGATCTCAGTTCATAATTTTTTTAACAAAAATTTCTTCCAGAGATATGTATTTATAGTAATCATAGTGTGAGCACGCATGTGTAAATATTCTGTAAAAAAAGAACTGAAGCAATAACTTCTTAAATGCTTCAAAAAGATACTTCAAAAAGGATCAGTTTTAGTATTATTGGTATATTCCTTACCGACTCCCTAGGTAAGGCCAGATATTCGGTGAAAAGTTCGGACTAAACTTTTTTCTCAGTGTTGATTCGTGTTTATTACTAGGTAACTTTTAGGTAAAAGCCATAAAACTGATCATAATATATATTATTGACATAATACTGACAAAAATCCTTAAATAGAAGAAGCAAAAAGAAATCCTTGATGGTAAATAAATCAGACAAATTTAACTTTTAGTTATTTATTTTTAGTTAAATTATCCTGCAGCCAATTTAATATAAAATAATGAGAATGAACCTACAAAACATTCCGATTTTTATGCATGGAATCTGGAAACTATCCCATGAAATACTGAGTTCAAAATATTCTTTAAAAACCTTGCACAGACCCACTAGGAATCTTTTAGGGACAAGCCTGAAATTAATAAATTTTTGATATAATACATTACATACATGGACAATCATTGGATAGAGCAAAACGAAGCTTTGATAATCTTATAAATGTTTAACACAGAAACTCAAGTAGAAAAAAATATTTAAAGAATTATGTTTTACTATAGGAAAAGTTTTAGTAATGCATTGTAACTGCTTTAAGTTTTTCTGCTTACCGTTTTTGCAATCAAGGCATAATATAGCAAACGTAAGTGTCTCATCGGGTGTCACTTTTTGTTCAAGGCACACTTGCTTCGCTTAACTGAAAATGCTTCGTCCTATGAGTCACTTTGAAAATATTAAGTTTAATATTTTTACAAAACTTGAAATTATATAATTATATACTTATATATAATTTGATGTAGTTGTGCAAATTTTGTAGTTAATCGAAATTGTTAAAGATTTCTATATGAGTATTTTGAAAAAAATCAATATATTCGAAACAAAATTATAATATGCCAACTGGAGCTAAAGTGACTAATTGATTCATTTCTTCATGAAAAAATATTGTAACAAGCATTTTTTTCATCTTAGAAATTTGCTTTTTCTTTTTTATCAACAAGTGTCGACAACACTTCCGTACTTAATAAAGTACTGCTAAATCAATCAGAAACTCGACAAATTTCAAATGATACTATACTGGCATTTTGACCTAAACATGTGAATAAAAAACTAAAAATTGCTAGAAATACTAAAAAAATTCTAAGCATTTAAATACTGCTAACTAATGGCATTTTCTACAAAGTTCAGGCTAATTCACTTAAAGATCTTAAAGCATTACATATTTGTAAGCTTCTCCACTAATTATTGTTTAAAACCCCTTAAACTATATTTCTTTTCATAGAGACAACCTACACGCAGTCGTAGCTTTCGTAAAAACACAACTAATAAACGTCATAAATGCATCTTAGACAAAAAATATTAACGGCATTTCAGATGCCATATTTATTTGTGGATAATGGCAAAAATCCTTTGTCAATAATTATAATGGCATAGGAGTTTCTTTTAAAAATATGGATATAACACTATCAACATTTCCGGTGAAAAAGCTTAGACTCATTTATTTAGTTATTTTAATTTTTATTTTTCGGTATGAAATAAGTTGCAGACATTCAAAATATTAGAAAGAAAATCATTTTTAGCATCTAAATGAGATATTAGAAGTTTAAATAAAATATTTACTTCCTTACCACGGATGAATGATCTCTAACCATCGTTTTCAATGTTTAAGAAGCGAAAAGTAAAGCACCAAATAAATAACTAAATAACTAAACAATTGAGAAAACAAAACATTGTTGCAGAAATAATTGAAAAAAGTCCAACTTTAAATACTTTTGTTAAACTTAGCAAAAATATACGAAAGAATTCTTTCAGAAATAAAACAAAAATTTTAGCTAAAAAAACGAAAAGATAAAAGCATTTCTGTTGACTTAAACACTACAGCAGATGTCAAATATTTATGACAAATGACTTTTCGATACATCTTACTTTTTTTTAGTAGATTATGATCTTTAGACCCATCAGTCATCGAAAGCAAAATCGACAAACAGCATTGCTTTGAGCATACAACCCCACTAACTGTACCACTCTCAACTGCGAATTTATGTTCCATTGGTCGATTGCGCTCAATAGCATTCTTTGTATCTATTCGTTCTTTGTTGAAGCAAGAAGCTGTCAAAAGTGTCTTTAGTGAAATTTGTCATAGCAAATCGCTGTTAAGCAAAGCTATGACCATACACGTGTATACAATGGAATCAAAAGCAACAGAAGATTGCTACACCCACCTTCATATATTATTATTTAGCACTATAAAAAGTAAAATACAATGTATTGAAGCAATGTTTAGAAGAATTTCAAGTTTAGCACTTGTTAATGAGTCTAGTACTTTGTGCATTATTATCCAGTTCCCTGTGCATTATAACAGAAACTTTGAAATGAAAATTAAGTTTGAGTGATTTACACTATATATATATATTAGATTACATGTATTGAATTCTAGTTTATTTAGGAAAAAAGGTTTATCCCTAACTCGATATTATTTAACACTCGAAGTGCAGTTGGGATTATTTTTTGTAATCTCTTATGTTGTTTTTGAAGATACGAGTGATCTTCGAAGATCATCCTTTTTTACTTTTCCTTAATTGTTTCTTGGTATACTGTATCGAAATTTCATGCGTTTACGTTAATTATAAAGATAAATAATCCTAGAAAAATCTAAAGCAGCCCTAAGAGGTAATTTTGACCTACGGAAGGAAACGTTCATTTTTAAAGTTTCATATTATTTTTTTTATTTTTTAAAACTGTAAACTTAGTAAAGATGATTTGTGGAACAGGTATTGTGTTAAAAAAATGTCAAACAATAGTTTCCGTTGAATTATATAGTATCTACGATTTAGTGCTCAAAGTAGCTTAGTTGAGCTTACATTGATTTACATATTCCTTATTTTTCCTGAAAGAAACCATGTATAAACCGATTATAAACAGTTATTTTTGTTTTAATCCTAAACAAAAAGTAACTGTTAGTGAATACTTATTGCCCTGCAAACCAAAGTTTAAATATATCGCATGACGAACAAGCCACATAACTTTGTCTTCAGGTTTTTGTTTTCAAACGTCATAAAATTCAGAAAAAGATATTTTTGAATAATTATTTTTGCAAGCAAAAAATGGCCAAATGAACTACAACTCTGGGAAAATATGTTGTCCATAAGTTGTTTTGAACCACAACTAAACTCCGAACGCAGCGGAACTACAAATAATTATTTTCACCTCACTAAAATTTGCAAATGAATTTATTTTTTCGTTAAAAGAAATACACAAGTAATTGGTATTAAATGGCTAGAAAAGCGATAATTTCAGCTCATTTTCAGAATTACTTCTTCCTTCTGACACATATCTTTTTGATTAACAAATGTTGGATCTTCAATGTTTTAAAATATGTATGTTGTAGTTTATTTACGTTGCACTAGAGCTGCTCTATGGGCCATTGGTGGTAAAATAAGTACGCTTATGCGTATGGTTTATATGTGTGTCTTCTGTTTATTTTCGTATGACTTGTACTCCAGCTGAAGAATAATCTGTCATACAGCATTCTACTGTATTGTTATATTGAGATTACGCTATTAAAAAATAAATAAAAAAAAAACATTTTTAATCTCTGAAAACCTTTATTTATCGTATTTTTTACAATATCTATCAATTAAAAAATCATTTACTTTAGAATAGCATCAATCTCTCATGAGAATCAAATGGGCCCCAAATGGAGGTTCTTGGTAGGACCAAAATCCGCTGTTAAATAAGATCATCCTTACTATGCTTAAGTAACGATAACTGAAAGAAAAGGTTTTTATAGTAAATACTGAATTTTTTTAGCATGACAATAGAATGAATCTTTTTGTATGATTACTTTAAAATTCCATTTCTTTTTCGATAATAACACGGGAATGTCAGCTGCTTAACGTTATCAACCTCTGTTTGCAAAGTTACAGTACGAATCCGCATTCTTACTAGTTTCACAAAAGTGTTCACGATATAACGGTTCGAAAGTGTTCGAACCGTTATGCCGTCACCATGAAAAGAGAAGCCAGTTATTATAATAGCCTATCATTTACAAAACAAAAAGGTCTAATATTTGGGAGCAGTGGTAGTTATTGCTATTTTTATGCTATTTAAAATAATAGCAATCAATGAATTACAATTTATTCCATTTAAAAAATTATCTGGTTCGAAAGATTTAAGTTAAATGTTTCGTGGAACACCATTAGCATGTATATATGTATCAATATTTCCGTCGTTGGCAGTGATCTAAGTAGAGAATACAGTAAAACGTCCGATATAATAATCATATAAAATCATCCCTATAGCGAACTTGCCATTATAAGTTGTGATGCCATAATTGGCATTACATATTTATTTTCCATCCTTTTAAAATATATTTCATTACTTAAGCTGATTTTTTTATTAATAGAATTATATTTTAAACAAATCACAAACTTAATCTTTTTAAAACGAACATAAAATATTAATTTCTTCTCTTCTAGATCAATGTAACGGATACTTTTTTTTATCTCATTACTTGGCAGATGTATTAATTCACTGTCGCCTATAATCGAAAACAAAAATCTATTTATAACTTTTTATTCTAATTTTCCAACGGCTAAATGTTTCGGTTGCATGGTTGTAATAATTCACATAAATTTGTTGGCGACTCGTGATCGCCTAGGTGTTCTTTTACATCCATATTGATATGCTAGTTGGCTTTGTTTTGGCTATGGTATATTAGGAAAAATTGCCAAATTATGGATCTCCTACCCATACTTTCTCTGTCCGTTGAGAATAAATATATTCACTTTTAATTTCAAAATTGGTGAGGCTGGGACCCCTTTGGGGGCCTCCCCAGTCTCAATTTCTAACGGTCAGAAAATGTATTCTGGCTGCATGATCTCTCAATAGAGAGTATTTTTCTGATTTCATCCCTTTAAGGGATTTCTTATTTTTGATGAAGATGTGGCCATTGTCGAAATTTTAAATTATGATGAATAAAACCTAAATTTATATTCAACGATTTGTACATTATTTCCTGGAAACTTAATTGTTTTATTCATTCAATATTGGCCCAAATGAGCATTCATATATTACACTATACGAATAATGTGCGGCTACTGATGGAGAAACAAACACCTTTTTCTCCCTCACATAAGTAAATACGCATATTTATCGTTGATACATTAAAATTGCAATAAAAGAAAAAATATGAAATGATGCTTTTAACTTCATTGATAACAATGTTGATTACATTAGTAAAACAGCAAGAAGGGAAATATGGAGGGTTTGACAGATATTTAGCGTATTCTTTCGCACTGGTTATTCCAATGACTTGGTTCAAATATGCTTGCTTTATATCAAATTATATTTTAAGCATATTTAATATTGGATTTGTTTTTCAAAATTCATACCAGAAATAAATTTTAAGAAAATCTCACTTAAAATTTTTTTACAAAAATTGCAATTGTATAAACAAGTTTATTTTTAACTCTTCATAAACGTAAATGTTTGGTCTATTTAATATGCACCTCTGGAGGGACTGAATAGAAAATTGATTGTTCTTTGGTTCAGCTCAAAATTACGATCGGTGGATGAATGAATGGTTGCATAAATGGGTAAGCATAATAAAAGGGTTGTGACGTGTGCGTGATTGAAGTCGTATTTTTTGCCATAGAGGGCTCCACTTAGAAACAAGAAGAACTCCTTCTACATTAAATTCATTTTTTTTCAACAAACAAGCTTGCTGGCATAAGAAAAAACATATTTAATATGCGAAAATTACCGTAATAATACTCGTTATATCGAGATGTTACGGTATTAGTATGCGAATCGGACTTAGAAACTTAAAATCATTATTTTTTCTGTTGCAATTATTTATTTATCGCAATTATTTATTTATTTTGTGAAACGAACACAATTGTTGACTTGTAGGTCGATTCGTTACGAAGCCTAGACCGCAACGAAAATTGAAAATTTCAGTAATTACATGTGTCCTGTTTTGAAATTTTGTAATGCTGCAGTATAAAAATAACCATGCTTGTAATTATTGTAAAATAACCGCATATATTTTGTGAAGTATATATCAAACCTTAAAACAGAATAAACATTATTGTCTTTTTAGATGTGTTTCACAATCCACAAATTAAAAATATATTTCGAAAAGCAATTTAAATTAAACATAAAATCACACGTCACCTGAATTTGTTTTTAAAAAATAAATATCTGTATATAACAGCTCTAAATTGAACAGAGTTTATGTTGTTATTTTTAATTTTATTTTACTGTTTTTTGACACTAAATGAATAATGACATTTATTGATTCTTAGAAAAATTGCATTTTTCTCATCGCGTGTTACATAATCGCTGTCAACAATATTTACAAAAAACGGAGAAACTTAAAGTAAACGTTATGACACATATTTCTAGAAACCCTGGGTAATTCTTTTAGGATTCTCTGTATAAAATAAGCTTTTGTAAAATGATTTAATTATTTTCGTAATAATTTCTTAAAGTATGAATAAATTCAAAAAACATTTGACACTAATTACAAAACTGTCTTTCATGGGGTAAATAAGTATTTCTTAAAATATCTCGAAATTAAAAGAGCTTATAAAATTGTAATTAATTTACTTGGCTACATCTAATTTATATATTTACGATAACATATTTCCTAACATGTATATTCTTACAAATTCTAAAAAAAAAAATCATTTTAGGGGTTTAGTTCCTCAGAGAGAAAAATTTATATTTTTATTTCAAATTTTAATCCCTTTTTTCCTTTGGTTATTTAAATTGAAAATATAAATTCACTATTGCTAAATCTGTAGTGATTTGTATTATAAACGTATTAAAGTGAACTGTATCAAATTTGTTGAATACATCTGCATTATGGAGTCATCATTCTTACATCCAGAATCTTTTTATTTAAACGGACAGGAACACAAATCAGAGGAAGGCAGGATCAGAGAAGATAGGTTCTTCTTCTTGTTCGATTTTTTTTTATGTTCAGGGGAACATATCATGTAAAGAATCAAGTAAGAACGCAGTTAAACTTTTTAAACTATCTTAAATGAAATTTTGAATGAAAATGAGTTTTAAAAAGATTTTGAGCAAACTGCATGCTAGTGAATTGATATCTTAATGGGATAAAGTTTACTAGAACAACCAGGTGCTATTATTGTCACCCTAGGCTATTTAACCAGGATGGTAACTTACATTTGCTCAGTACATTTTGGACAATGATTTTAGCAACACCGTTTCAAGCTAAGTTTAAGGTGATACGTTAAATGTTTTAGCGAAGTTTTGGAGCATTCTCTTTCCGTTTGAAAGTGTAGCTTATAAAGTTTGCCTTTCTAAAATTCCATCCTAAACTTAAACGTTTTATAACTTTAAACACAAAACACAATCACCTCAAAAGTTCGTTTTATAATTGGTTTACGTCATTAATTATATTGTTTTTCTATTAAATTATGAAATACATTGTTGTTACCAGTACGGGATCCCCAAACTTTTTCGACAAATCTGACATTTATTGCGCGTCAAATGCTCGTGAAGAAAAATTTGGCTGAATGTGTTTGAGTTAATTTCGTTAATGAAACACATTCCATATTTAAAAAAAATGCAGATTGAGTTATTCTGGATCAACTAACGTATGAAAAACTAAACTCATTCAATTTTGAAAGGAATATTGAAAATATGTCAATAACTACTTTAATTTAGAGCAACTATTCTTAGTTAAAACGATCTGACACTTTAAAATATTCGTACAAATTTTAGCACTTAAAAAATAAACTAAACATTTCCACTACAGCATATTATAGGCTAGAGAGTCATGGCAAAATAAGTTTCAATATTTTGAGATCAATGGCGTGATTGTGGCAATGCGGTCATCAGTGCGTGTAATGCAACCTGTACTTCCCCAATAAACAATTACCCATCGATTTGAAGTTGAGAGAATTTCGTGCCACCATTGTAGATCGAACCCTAGTTCTTGATAAAAGTATAGTGCCTTTAAACGCTATTTCCACTCACACTTTTATAGAAACAATTGTCTATTCAAAACTTAATTTACATTTAAAAATCTTTATAATCACAAAGTTATATTTAGAAACAAAGCAAATAAAAAAAGCATTTGAAAACTTCCAAGAAAAGATAAAATTGCTTGTTTAACTTCCTGCTCTTTGGCATAAAAAATTTCTAATCACCCAATAACACCCAAGAAGATCAATAACAAAGGAGTTTCTTCTTTGAAAGAAGTGACTAAGAGAAACACAAATATATGTCTTGCTTTTGTTTTCCTCAGAACCATTAAATGACATCTCTAATGCTTTTTCTGGAAGAAATTTGTAATTAATGTTGTTTGGAAAGGGTAATTACACTTAAGAAACCTTTAATTCGAAAATAACGATCGTTTTAGAAGGAAGTGTATCAGACAAAGTATTTTTTTTCTTTTTATGAAGAATTAGATTGAAGCGTGTGTTTTTACAAAGATAACTTTTATATTCGGTCCCAAAAGTCAGTATACACAAGCATTGTGGACCTATGCGAACAACATTTCCACCACCTATAACTTTACGGTACTATTCTGAAAATGTCCACCTGTCCAATTTACTGAATTAAGTTTAAATTTTTTTTTGACAGATGGCGTTGTGAATAGGAACCTCTTATTTGTTTTAATGCCATTTACTTTTGTATAGCTTTTAGCGAGCATGCAGACAATCTTAGCTATTTGCTAGCGTAGAGACAAAGCGTAGAGAGCAAAATAATGCGTCTAAAACAAGAGAAAATCGAAAAATTAAACCAGAGCGTAATATTACGTAAAAAACAGGATGCCTGTTGAAGTGATGTATATGAGAATAACATTTCAACCATTTTCAACTTCATAGCATTATTCCGAAAATGTCCACTTGTCCTGGTTACTGATTTTAGTTTAAATTCTTTTTGACAGATGGCGTTGTATTAACCTCTGACTTGTTTTAATGTTATTCGTTTTTCTATATCTTTTTGCGAACATGCAGACAATCTTAGCTATTTGCTAGCGTACAAACAAGGCGGAGAGAACAAAATAATGCATCTAAGACTAGAGGAAATCGAAAGATTAAACCAGAGGGTAATATTACGTCAAAAACAGGATACAAAAAATACCATATTGAGTATCATTACGTCAAAAACAGGTAGCGAGTTAACACAGAAATCAAAGAAATAAAATTTAAAAAAAAAAAAGCACTTCATAACATGTCACATTACATGCTTTGACAGATTTGGTGTTTTTGACTGATAGACAATGTTCGTCAATATTTTATTGGAATTTTGAAATAGTTTTGCTAGATTTACGCGTTTGATACATTTAGCATTATTTTTACGAAAAAGTCTTTAAACTACTGAGAAGAAAAATTTATTCCCTGTCACATGAATTCGTTGTAAGAATTGTAAATTTTAAATTAAGTAATTTTCTAGATCTAAACTTTTGTAAATCTTCGCTTTAATTTAGGACACCCTGTATGTGCAAGTTACAAATTGCATTTAAAAATTTTAAGGCTTTTTGAATAACAGTAGGTCTAAAAATATTTATTTTTATAACGAATAAGTTACTTGAATAAGATTTATTTACTATAGGAAGAAAAATTTATACGTTGTAAAAATTAATTCTCAAAATTCACAAAATGTTCTTTGTTTTAGAACAAGCAAGAGAGGATAAAATAATTGTTTGAGGATACAAATCTCTTCAAAATTTAAGTCTATTTATTAAGTATATTTCTGTGTATAATCTATTAATCAATTGATTTGAACAAAAAATAAATGGAGTATGAATAAAAACCAGGGAAACATGCTTACTGAGCATGCGCCTGTATCATCTTTCTGTATAGTTCATGCTGTTTTAAAGCTAGGAACCAATGATTATACTTACATAGACGCTTTTAAATATGATAGAGTTTCAGATAATCAGTTTATTTATGTAAATGTCTTATAATCAGTTATTAGTTATTAGTTTATTTATGTATGAGTCAAGAAAGTAAATTTAATTTTTCTTATACTTAAATCGAAAAATGGAACTTGATATCATGATTTAATGCCTGAAAAATTTCCTCTAAGAAAATTTGAATTTCAAATCTAGTTTTTAAATAATGTTGAACGCAAATTTATATATTTAAAGCAATGTAGACAAAATACATGATACAATCGTATAATATGTATTTAAGGCAAGAAAATGGGTTTTTAAACTTTAGTTTACCATTACGATTATCAATGCCATAATACCTCTTTTCCAATTAATTATATTTTGACATGTGTTTTGAAGGCATCTGTTCAGTTTGCAAGAGACGAAATAATCCCGAAACCGATATAAAACCTTATTACCATTGAAGGACACGAGTCTGTGGCCCAAAATAGAGTCTGTTTCTCGTAAGTTCTATTCCTGTTGAGCAATATTTGAATATTAATGAGTAAGCTAACTTCGACTAAATTGAAATATTTAGATACTCTGTATAAATTTAGAACGTAGCCATGTAATACGAATGAATTTTACAAAAAGTTTTATAAGATATTTGTCAGTAATTTCTTCCAAATAAAATTAATTATTTTGAGTATCTAAAGAGTGTGCTAAATTAATGAAAAGTGTTGAAACTCATTTATTAAAATAGCTTTTATCTGTATAAATATGACTTCCTCATCTGTTCTAAATCAACAATTGAGGTGTGTTTTAGTTAACCCTTTTGAAGGCCGTGGTAAGTATGCTGACCACCACGTTTTACCACTTTTAATTTAGGTTTCCATTTTTCAATAACTTCAGCTTTCTTGAAATGAGTTTGAATAAAATTGGTAACCATTTGTCACTTTTAAAAAACGTATAAAAGTTATAAAATACACAATTCCTTTTGAAGTTTGTAGCATTTAAGGAATTTATTTTATAAATAAAGGAAAATAAAAGTCAGTAAGTTCCTAATAGGTCATGCTAAATATATTTACTGCCAAAAAATTGGCATTTTTATGAACTAAATGAGTTTTTTTTATATCAATTACTATTCTTAAAATAATTTCAATTCCAAAAATACTTTAATTTACATTTACTAGAAATAAAGGGCCCGTTAAAGGGGTAATAGAATTTCCTTATGCACTATACCGCTGATTTCTAACATATAGATTCTTTCAAAAATAAAACTGATCACTCGCTAAATATTTTTTTATTTTTATTCAGTTCTGAAAGTTTTTTTTTATTTCCAATGGCAGGCCAATTTAAAAGAACAAAAAGGATAAAATAGCAAGAAAAACAAGACAAAAAGAAATAAATAGAGTAGAATGCATAGTGACATGCTTAGCCCATACGGACCCTAGCCTCCCAGTAGCGTCCAAACACAGCAGTGGAGATGAGCGCAGGACAGATGGAAATATGGGGCAGGTCCTTGTCCTCCCCAAGGCGACAGAGCTTGCATTTAGGACAGTCAAAAATGTTTATACTAAAAAGGAGTTTGGCCAGACAGTCATGGCCCATTACAAGTCTAAAGAGAGCAACTGCCTTAAACATGGGCTGATTTGGGATAGTTAAAATATGGTTGAACCAGGTTTTGTGTACATTGCTTTAACGGAAATTCTCTGAGAGCGTGTTCCGGAATTGGTTTTGGACAGAAAGTAAATATTATAATAAAAATACTTAAAGAGCAAATCAAACTAATTGATAAATATTTTACTGAGTGGTGAAATTTAGAAGGAATATGCAAGACAACGATGTCATAATATTTGTCGATGAACTTAAAGGGACTAAGCTCATTCTTATATGATCGAAGAGAAATAGGTGATGGTTTATCAAATATAAAAATGAGTCTCTTTCCTGAAAGGGGGTGGTGTAGACAAATATTTTTATGACTACCTTATTTTAGAAAATATTTATATAGGCTGTTCCGATGAAACTAACCTATGGAAAAAATCTCTTGAATCTGTTGAGTATGGGAAGTAGATCTTGAAAAATGAAGTTGGGTTATTAAAGTAAATTATTATCTATTTTAGCATATATTATTCTCCAGAGTGTTCAAGATAAGCAAAGGTATGAATGTCGCAAAATAATTTAATGATTCAAGTAATAATAAGAATAGATTTTTTAATTTTGCTAATCAGAAGTTCCATACAAGATACTAATTTCAACAACCAAAATAAATTATTTTCAAAATGACTGGAAGGGTGTGGAAGCAAGAGTAAACACCAGTGAACGTCTCTGGCGTTTTAGAAAACGAAAAATAAGAAACGAAAATTAAAAAAAAAATACGTTTTGTTTACTGCTCATAAACTGCAAATACATGGAACTCATAAAATAAGTTGCAAGTTAAAAAACATGGAAAATAATATAATAAAGATTAATGAAAAGAGAAGAAGAAAAATTATTAATATAATATTTTTAAAAATTCGTAAAATAGTTTAAAAATTGTTTTTAAGAAAAATTATTTTGGATGGAATTATGGATGGATGGATGGATGGATGGATGGATGGAAGCAATTAGCTTTAATGTTGCATTTTATTAATGCTTCGTTCTTTTGGGATAAACACATTCTATTCTAGCAAATAATTTAATATTGTCAGAACCTTTAATTTCAAACAATAAATGAATTTTTTTTTATAATTTTTAGTCTGAATTCCTTGCTTTGATTACTTTTTCATAATTTTCGAAAACCTTTGAATTAAATTTTAATTTTAACCTTATCTTACTTTTACTAAATTTTATTTTTTTATTTAATTTTTTTTCTTCTCGTGAAGTATTATTCCATATTAAAGTTTATATTTTTACTCCTTAGTCTGTGTTGTCTAAGCTGATGATCAACTAAATATCGATCGTGGAGTTTCCCTAGCGTACAGTTTGGTGATTTTCCATAAATCCAGATTAAACTGTATTAGACACATTGCGTAAATTATAAATTATCTTTTTGTCGCTTCAAACAATTTTGTCTGACAAGTCTCTTGCAATTTTACATGCCATTTCGAAGACTTTATTTAATAAAATATTGCAATTTAGTTCAGTTTTAATTTATTCTTGAGCAGTTTTTTTAATAACTGAAAATTGCACGAGTATATTTTTATCATTAAGAGCCCAAGGTTTCCCTATTTTAAACTGAAATATAAACTACACTTCAACTACACATTCGTGCTTTTAGACTTCTATTACGTGGAACATCTAACAAAAGTTATCATTTGTGCACAATTACCACGTTCCTGGTACCCTCCTGGTACTTTTATAATTGCATGTTTTTGTCCTAGTATAGCAATATTCAAAGATTTGATCAAAGTTTCTTGGTATACGAACAATATTTTAAAAAAAGTGAATTTTTTTCTAATGTCTTGAAAAAGTAATATTGACATTATTAGCCATAAGTTTTATAACTAATTTGAAATTAAGCTTGTTATTATTGCCCTAAAAACAATCAAAATCTACAATAGACAATCTCACCTACCATTTCCGTGAGGTTTCTATCTTGAAACAAAAGTGTTGAAAGTGAGTAGAGATCGCTTCGTTATAACTAAACGTGCTGAGAATATGAGCTTTTTCGAAATTCTCCTTTGCGATAAAGAAATATTTATGCCGATCACGTTTCCAGAGTTGTTTTGGTGAAATTTCTAGAACGAGAGAAAAAACTCTCAGCGTTCCTTTCCATCAGCATGCTGTTCCTTATATTGAAAGACAATATATACAGAACACTGCAAAAACAATGAACAGCCCCGGGTTTCAATGATAAACTTCGAATAGAAAAAATAAACTATGTGCGTATTAGTTTTCAAAGTCAATGTAAGCTTCTGAAGAATTCAAAAAAGTAAATAAATAAATATTTTGGAATAATATTTCAAGCTACTCACTGGAGTGATATGGATAGAATGCAATGTTGTTTCTGAAATAGACAACTTTAAAAAGCAAACAATAGTGAAACATAAAACGCAGAAGAAAAACGGACCAACCTAAATAACATTTGATCTAATGATCTTGTTTTCACGTTCTAGGACTCAATGGTTAAAGAGAATGACCTGAAATATGCTAATTATTTAGCGCAAATGGTATTTTAAATAATAAAATTGGACGCAGAAACCGTTTTTCCGATTGATTAGAGTTTCTGACCTTCAAAATAAAAGAAGTAAAGAAGATCCCAATATTTTGATCAAGAGAGTGGTTCAAAGTTTGAACCCTGAAATGTTACTTTTATTTTGTGCATATTTTAACATATTTCAAGAACTTTTTAAGCGAATCGGAAAACTCTGTAACATTTATAAATTCGATTATAACAAGATAAATCCACCCAAAAAATAACTTTCAATAAATATTTATTATTTCGTATCCACAAATATCGTCAGCGGTAATTTGAGGTCATCCCTTCAAACCATTAAGAATATGAATACATAGATGCCAACTGCTCCGGACGCGCCAACATAATTTAAAAAACGGTAAATAACTACAAAGTAAATTTTGCAAATATTTGACTATTTTTGCTTGCTTTTTAAAAGGTATTGCATGACGTAAGTACTGAAAAGTGGTGAATGATATAAGCCTATGAATTATTTAGAAATAGTGGTGGATAAAATCTACTAAATTGAATTTATTAAACCAAGAATCACAATTGATAAACTACCACTTTAAAACATAAATTTGCTGTCCGGAGCAAGTTGGCATCTCTGTGAATATCTGATTATTTGATCAAAAGTTATACTGCGTGATCCGATTTTTTTTTTGCACCTTGTACACTACTGGGCATGAAAATAAAAAAAATATTAATAAAGAATCGTAAAAATAAAAAATAAAAGGTAATAATACCGAAATGAAGGAACAATTGCAGTGAAGATTAAAACCGATTGCTCGCTTGATAGTTGCAACCACACTCTATCCCACCTGCATCAATCGTGATTTTGAGGGGCTTCAAAACAACATTAAAATCGGTCTCTGATTATCTACCAGCAGGATACGATTGATTATAGAACACTAATCAGCAAACAATATTCTTTTGCCATCATAGAAGCAAAATATAGAGCTTCCACCAATTAATAAGAATTCATGAAGGTTGACTTCTGTCAGTCTGAAAATATCAGTCTGTAGGAGACGCAAGATTTCAAAATAACAAACAGATCATCCTTGACGATATTCTGTGCAATTTGCTCTTTTTCGCCTAGCAAAAAAAAATTCAAAATGATTTTAATTAGTTCATGCTTTACCTGTGCCTGAAAACTGTTACATTATGTTAAAAACAAATTCGAAGATGCATTTCTATTTCAATGCTGTAATTCTGACGGAAATAATTAAAATATTATTCCTACGCACTTCAGAAGATAACATTTGATCTAAGGAAAACTAAATTTTGCTAAGAGCAAATTTATGTGTAAAAAACGAAGCTGTCACAAGACTCAGTTTTTAATGAATCATTCAAGTAATAATTAAAACTCATATCGTATATATTTCGTAAAGAAAGTTACTCTGAATACCTTTTAATCTAATGATCAGATTTTCACGAAAGAAATTCCTATCCTTATGTCTCAAAAGGGTGACATCAAACACGTTAATAATTGTTAGAGATGATTTGTTAAGGTATGAAATCACACACAAAAAGCTTTGAATTAACTTCTAAGATTAGGATTTCTGATTAACAAAATAAGAGAGGTAGTCGCAATCTGGAAAATGTGGCTAAAATAGCACAGGCCTGCTATGAAAAAAATACAAGGGAACTGATAGATGAACTTTAAGTATTTTTGTTGCTGAAATGAAAAAAATAACGAAAAATTTCTATCGCGTCACATTTTCTTGAAAATTTCAATTTTACTGCAATTTTTATGAACATTTACCATAAATACATTTCTTCTATTTTTGCCTGACTGACATTCTACTTTGGCTAAATCTACTGAAATACCCGTCTATGACATCTTCCTGTCACCGTCCCTCTCTTTGTCGCAATATCTCTCTACCAATAGCGTCCGGAAAATTCTTATCCTAGTTCGCTGACCTCTCAGGAACACTAGCAAGCGTAATCGGAAGTTATTTTTTTCGAACTATTTTTGACGTCTGCTTTTCTTTGTGACTTTCGTGAAACGAGAGTCACTTCGAGTTCGAGACGTGGTGAAAATTTACCAGATGACTTTTGGTACATATGGGGCCTACATAGTGTTGTTAAATATCCCAAGAGGAGCATCACAAACTATGCCAAAATACGCAAACTTTATTTTACGTATTTTGGCATAAAATTCGGAGATCAAGACAAATCATGGACTCCTCATAAAGTTTGTGGTCAGTGTCTTAATAATCTATGCTTATGACTTCCAGGAAAGAAGACTGCCTTACAATTTGGAATTCCTATGACATTTAGGGAGCCTAAAAGTCACTTTGATGATTCAGTGTCCTCAGACGCGTAACATACAGAAGTTCAAGGCTCCGATATCGAATATGACCCATCTGACGCCAATTCACCTCATCTCTTCTCTCAGGTTGAACTTAATGATCTGACTAGAGATTTGCTCATTTTGAATGAGGCAGTTGAATAATTGTTAAGCTCCAGACTGAAAGAAGAAAAAACTTATTGGTCGAAGAAACATCTTTTTATTGGTACCGGTATCGAGGAAAAGAATTTATTAAGTAATTTGATAAAGAGGCGATTTTAGTCTATTGTTCTGATGTTCCTGGGCTGATGAGCAAATTTAAAGTCACCTACGATAAAGATGAGAGAAGGCTGTTTATAGATTCATCTAAAAGTAGTCTCAAAGCTGTCTTCATCATAGGAGCCAGTATGCAGCAATAATAGTTAGACACACTCGTTATATTTTAAATAATGATATGAAAACCTGGCTCTCGTCCTGGACAAAATAAAATGTACTGACCACAGTTGGACCATTTGTGGTGATTTGAAAGTTGCTCTCCATGCTTCTTGTTCAACAAGGTGGATTTACAAAGTTCTCATGTTTCATTTGTGAGTGGGACAGTCATGTCACGACTCACCATTGAATCAAAAAAGAATGGCTGAAAAGATGAAATCTTGACCCAGGTACCAAGAGTATTACTCGAAGCAGCTTAGTTGTCCCAAAAGAGTATTGTTACACCCTCTAAACATAAAATTAGGTGTAATGAAGCAGTTTCTCAAGGCTGTTCCTAAACATGACGATTGTTTCAAATACCAGCGCAATAAGTTTCCAGGTTTATCCCAAGCAAAAAGAGGGAATCTTTGTTGGTCCAGATATCCGCAAACTCATGAAGGATAAAGTTTCTGAGACTAACATGGCAACAAAGGAAAAAGAAGCTTAGGTTGCCTTCAAAGATATTTTCAGTAAATTTCTGGGTCACTACAAGAATCCTGACGGTAAAGCATTTGTAATGAAAATGTCGGACATATTAAAAGCTTTGGATTGCTACACGAGTGTCAAAATGCATATCCTTTACTCACATGTGGGCTTTTTGTCCGAAAATATAGGAGCAGTCAGCGAAGAACAAGGTGAAAAGCTTCATCAAGATATCAGAGACATGGAGCGTAAATATCAAGGTAGATGGGACAAGAACATGCTCGCCGACTATTGTTAGATGTTAGCTCGAGATAGGTCTGAGACTAAGCATTAAAGAAGATAAACGAAAATAAGTTTCAGAGAAAAACGAGTATGTACTTATACAGAAACTTTTCTCTTTTGTGCTGTTTTGTTTTTTGTTCCAAACTTTCACGTACATATACACAATATTTGCTATTCTTGGTCAATCGACAATTTTAAGTAAAATAAAAATAAATTAAAATGGTATGTTGGTGATTTTCTTCAATAATCTGATGTAAAAAGTTTGAACTCAAGGAACCTATTGCCTTTTTCTCCACCATAGGTGATTTGTGCGGATCTGGCAAAAGTATTTTTCATTCATTTTAACCAACACCAAAGAGCCATTACATTATGACCACCCTCCATCTGTAACAATGGGCTCGCCCAGGTTTACATGCTTTCTCACCCAGGAACAATATTTTCATGGGGCACATTAGGACCCATAATCCTCATAGAACAATCCCTGACGTCTCTAAACTACTTGAACATAGTTGCAAACCAGGTTCACCCATTCATGGTAACGGTTTTCCTGCGGGGAATGGTGCTTACCAACAGGATAATGCACCATGTCATAAGGGTCGAATCGTCGAGGAACATTCCTGTGACTTTCAAGTCATATCTTGGCCCCCAAATTCACCTGACCTTAATCCAATAAAGCTTTTGTGGTCCTACTTGGAAAAACAAATTCATGCAGCCATGCTACCCCCTCGCAATGTGAGAAAATTGCAGGACCAGTTGGTGAGCGCTTGGTACTAGATACCTCAGACTACCTATCAACACCTTGCGGAATCAATGCCACGGCGGGTGCTAGCAGTTTTGAGGGCTAAAGGTGGTACTACTTGTTATTAGCAGGGTGGTCATAATGTAATGACTCCTCGGGGTACGAAAAAATTAGCTGGTTGCTGAAAAAGTAGTTTACCATCACAAGAATTTTACATAGATCGAAATGAGTAAAGACGACAGTTACCATAGAGTACATGTACAATTGTTTCAAAGAATTCTCTTCCAAATAGGATTTTAGTAAAAACATCGATATCGATTTTAGAAAAAATAAAAATGAAGGTCAAATGAATAAATGGTGGAAAATGAGGGTCATTTTCGGAATCAGCACGTTAAATAGCATATAAATCAACAATAACTTCTCTTGTATTTTTTAGCTATACGCGCTGTCAACATTCTGGGTATCATAAGGTCAATTTTCGCTTAACTGTCATTTCTTCAGGAAATTTTTAAGCAAATCGCACAAAATTTGGCACTCAATCTACAGGTATTATACATTGTAAAATAATAATCGATGTTTATAATTATTGAAAAGTCTAAAATGCTTGAATAATGATGCATACAAATTTTTATATCATTTTAATTCACAAAATTTAATATCTGATTTTAGAGAGTGAAAAACGGTTTGTTTTTATTAAACCTGATTTTAAGAATGAACGAATTTAATGGTTTGAGATTTTTTAGTAGCAAGCATTCGATTGAAATCGTAAAATATAAAACAATTATACACGAATGCCATCCCCTATTAGTATTATTTTACATCCCCTAAAATCTTCAAAACAAAATTTAAAATTTTTGATATTGAAAAAAATATATAACTTTTAAAAATAAGGTTGCACACTAACCTGAAGATTAAGAGAGAAGAATGGATTGATTTTCTCCATAAAACCTTATTGCCCCTGAATGCTAAAAAGATTACACATTTAAACTTTCATATCTCAATATCTAATTGACAGATTTTGTTCAATTTTTTTTTCATTTTCATTTAAAACTACAACGTTTAAAATGGTGCAATAATTTGTTACAATTCAAAAACATTTTGATCATTATTAAATAAAGTATTAAAAACTAATTAAAAATTGTCGAAAATGATTTTGAGCAAATAGTGTTATCGCAGATGAAGCGGGCTTGATGATTGCGTAAAAAAGGTTTTTCATTAGCTTAAAATTTCCCCGTGACATTGGGAAATAAAAAGTGAAAGTGAAATTAACCTAAAGGGGCTGAAACTGTCAACTGCTCCTCTGACTAAACTATTGACATGATTATTTTATTTGATTGAGGCTACACTCTACGCCAGAAACTTTAGACAGTGAGGCGATTCATTTGAGAAAATGCGCATTTACAAAGTCGTATTCATGCCTAAAAAAATGAGTTTTAATCAGTGAATTTAATGTCCTTTGGCATTAACTATATGAAATCATTCGGTTTTAGGTCGTTAACTTTCTTTCTACTTGGAATCCTTTACTAGGCATTTTACCTAAATCAAAAGCGAAACAAAAGTCGAAGACATCATTTACAAATGCCATGTTAGTTTTCATTCCACTTGATTTAAGGTAAAAAAATATGAGTCATTTTATTCGAGTCATTTTTATGAGTCATTTTATTTCAAGAGAAAAGCGATATGCTGTATTTTTCTTTCTGGCTAAAAGAGTTGTTTTTCTTCAATTAAAGGTAATTCTTAAAGCTATCCGCCTACTTTTAAGCAAAGAATATAACTCTTCTTTTTTTATTTACTTTTTAGCTTTTTTTTTTCAAAGTGGCCAGTTGGCTTGCTCATGCTGCTACTTTCGTCTCATAGAAGGTGTTTCAAGCAATTTCCGCTAACGCTCTATTCACGTGGAAAGAAAAATAGAGACTAACTTCTTTGGGAATCGAGAAAAAACAGAATGTTGTCGAAGTTCTTCTAATTAGTTCGCTGAAGCGGTAATCCTTTTGCTTTTGATGCTTTCAAATAGATGTTTTTTTGTTATGACTTTAGTTTAATTAAAGGGAATTTCCTTCTAACGCATCTCAGAGGTGCTGAAGATTCCGAATTTCCTACTTCACAAGGGATCTTAATGATTTCTGGAAAATACAGTTTGTGAGAGATAATGAGTGTTAGTGTTTATTCTTCATCGTAATTATCCAGCGCGGCCAAATCTTGCCAGATACATTGTTTAACGAAGTAAAATTTCTCATTTGCTTTAAATTTGTGCAACTGCATAAGTTCTGAGAATTCTCTGAATGTACTCTGAATTAAATGGATTCTCTATTTTTAGGGCCAGATAAAAGTTTGATAAGTATTTGGTATTTTTTTAGCATTCTATCTTGTATTGAAAATTAATGATGCTGTTCTTAAAAATTCAAGCATTAATTTCAATGATCGTAAGTCTTCAGTTAAAATGATAGTTCATTCAATTAACGGCATATTGTATTTGTCATTTAGTTTGAATAAAATTCCTGAAAATATTTGGTCTACATTATGTTATCTTGTTTAATAAGTAGGTCAAGCTATAAAATTTGACTGTGTGGAAAAACTGCAGTTTGTTAGCTGTTATAATTATCATAATTTTAACGCTACAACCTTTGGAGAATCCTAGCCGTCTTCAAGATTTTGGACCATTCTTTTCTGTTGGTCGCCTCGTAATTGGTTATTTTAAATTTAATGTCCTCCTCCGTTTGCTCCCTTCATATAGTTCTAGATCTTCTTTTAAACTCGTAGTTTCTCGTATCTTTTAATGCTTCTTTCCATGTCCATTCTTAGGATATTTCCAAACCATTTAATTCTAATAGCTGTTACAAAGCTTTTACAATTAGATGATATTATTTCTTTGTTTTATCTACCTCTAGATCTAAATTTTTCTGGTTTTCTGTCGTACAATACTTTAACACTACTTTAAATTTTTAGAATAATTCCAAACCGTTTATTCTTTTTATCCCTGTAATTTTTACAGTATCTGGTCACTATTATAATAAGCTGCTATTATATTTAACTTTTGTTTCAAGTTCTCTTTTATTTCTTGTGACATTTTAATATATTTCAAAATACCACAAAGTAATTATAGGCATTAATGGCAGTTGAGTAATGATTATTTGAATTGCGCAGCTGCAAACTTAACTTATTATTCAATTTGACAACATTTAATTGTTTATTTAAAGCATGGGGAGTCAGCAAATACATATTTCTTTCAAACAAAACTAGCAAACTCATATATATTATATTCAATCGTATTAAAGTTCGGAAAAAAATTTGTCCCAAAGAATTCAGTAGGTTTAAATATTGGCATTAAATTTTAATGAATTCAAATGAGCTTATAAAAGTATTCCTATTTGTGTTGATGTAGACTTAAACCAAATCAAAAAGAAATATGGTCAATCAGATCTTTCTAAATAAATGTAGACTTTCAATGTTATTTTTTAACTGAGAATAGATTAAAATAAAAATTATTGCAGTCCACGTTTTTGTTTTACTTATCTATTTATCAGTTGAAAAATGTCGGATGACCTAAAAGTAGAATTTAAAGAATTTATTGAAATAAAATGATATAAAAAGGATTTTGTTTATTTTCCTTGTACATGACGTGAAATCTCTTTCTTGGAGCTCCGGATTGTAATTGTGACCCCATGATCCAAACGTGATCTTTGATTCCCTTTATGTGTAGTTTTTCTCTTCTATTTTGACAAAAAAATTTATAATTAACCTGTGCATAACACCAAGACGATGTCGCAATTATCCAATTGTAGGATTTACTTCTACAAACAAACTCGCTTTTTACTGATGGTTCTACAAAACAATTAAAGTAAGCATTCCCGCAACAGCCCGTTGTGAGCCATGAGGTCATGGAGTTTAAGTCTCCACAATGCCGGGACCAACGGAATGATTGAGGCAATGGAGTTAGCGCGGCGCACAGGCCACCTTTACTTTCCAAACAAGCTAGTACCCATCGATCAGAAACTGGAATTAAATATTGACTAGTAGGAAATGGCAGGTTGCGTCAGTGGCATCATAATTACTTGAGACTATCTAATGCTGCTTCTGTTCAACCATTATTTTTTTCTCTTCTTGAGACTTTAACAATGAACACCATAAAATTTACTTTGCCTCCCTCTCAATTCAAACCTCTACCAAATTTAACTCTGAATCTTTTAAATCAAACCATCTTTTAAACTGGGATCATCTTTTAATGTCTTATTTGTATCAAAAGAAAGCGAAGGTGCTGACCACCTGACGAATTGGAACGTTACAAACCATCCATTGATTTATTTCTGCTATAAATGATGCATCTAAGGACACAACTGATAAATAAAGCAGAAATGGAATGGTAGAAATGGAATCCAGATACAAATGGTATATACTCATATGAGTTTTCATATCCAACGTTTCAGAAAAAAAGATGAATTTTTTTTAAATCAATTTTTAACAGATATTGGATGCTGTAGCTTTTATCAACACAGAAGATATTAAGAATGCATTGCATGTAACATCCCCGCAGCATTAGAATGCTCACAATTTAGAGAATGATACGATATTAGAAAAGGTATTATAATAGCTGACATAGCGCCATCAACCCTTAAACAATTCTGGCGGTAACTAACCAATGTTATCTAACGCGTCATTGAATGCAGATTTGCTAAGACTGTTGACCCCGATGATTATTTGCCTAAAGAATAATCAAGTTTTAAAAGCACGATTTCTTATAATCTTCAAGTAGATAATTTTTCTAGAATTTTTAAGCTCTTCCTAATTATTATTGTAAATCATATGTTAAAATTTTTTTATTCAATTTCTACTTGATATGAATTTGTATGCATTTGAAAAAAATAGTTGAACTTTTTCTACTAGCTATTATTATTTGTAACATGCTGCATTACTTTTTTTAACTATGCTGATGTTCAGTTGCAGTTTTAATAATGTTGCGCATGTTTGCTTTCTTTCCATTTTGGATTTTATTTATCATGTATTTGTGCTGAGAATTTTATGTATTCATGCACCTTTCCTACAGGGATGATTGAACTAAGGCTCTTGTATACTTTTCTCTGTATTTTTTATAATAATGCTCCAAAATGACTTCCCCAATTTGAGTACAATTTGCCGATACTACTGTTATATAACAGACAGCAAAAATTGAGTTAAATAAAAAAGTTTATTTTTAAATAAAGTATCTAAATATATATGCACCAACTATGGTTTAAAATTCGTAATTTTTTCAAATATATTTCCATAAATTCTTGAAAAAGGAAAACTGTAACAAATGACATCTCCTCACCCTATCTGCGATTTGCATTGAAACGACAAACACAACACAATCTCATAAATGCAATTTTCGCTAGCTGTACAAACTTTTATCGGACCCTGCCCTGCTAAAATTTTCTTACGTACGGATTTGTAAAAGGAAATTTCTATCGACTATTTTATAATTGTTACACGTGCATAGAATTGCTTGTGTGTGAAGTATACTAATAACACTAACTAGCTCTACACTGGTACTACATAGTACTACACTAATACCAGTTAGAATTGAACATTAAAGACACAACCAGCGTTACTGCAGAATTCGAAACCATTTCATCCAGATTACAGAACGTTTCGTGGAATGGCATGACCTCTTTGCCAAAAAGACAAGTTTTGACAAGTATGCTTATGACAAGTTTTTTTTTTCTTTTTTTTTCTTTTTAAGAAAATGCTGCGTATTTTCATACGCAGCAGAATATTCCAAGAAATATTGCTGCCAGGGAATTTCTGTAAAACTGCATACTGCAGAAAAATATAAAAGTATGTATAATCAGACAAAAAAGTAGGTTATTGAACCATTGCTTAAGTTTAAGACCATTAGAATACCCATGTAAAATATTTGTTATATCTATATTTTATTCTTGGATGTTTTTCAGATTTTAAATGCACCGAGAATCTTGTGACAAATACTATACACTTGGTTAAGGGAACGATGGCAATTTATTTCATTAAATACCGGATAAAAAATGGTGCGGTTTTTTAATTTAATTCTTTTTCGTAAGCCATTTATTTAGTGTTCATCAATTTCTAATTAACATAAACTAGTTTTACTTAAATTTTACTTGTTTCCTTTACTCTAATTATATTTGAAACAACTGTGCTATAAATAGGACTAGAGCCCAATATGTTTAAAACTATCCGTTTGAATCACAGACGAACTCAATTATTTTGAGATATTGGTGGCGACGATTTCCCAATAAAGGATTACATATATGTCCATTATTTTTTTATTAGGCTATAGAATATCTTATTTTCTTATATTTTTGCTCTTTAATGCTCAAAGTTAATAAATTATATGTTTCTGATGAAAAGATGTGAATATCATTTTTTTATTAGAGAGATATAAAAACACGACATGCATTGAGAAATACAAATGTATCTTAGTCAAAAACATAGACATATATTTCTTTAACTTCCAAAATATACCGATATA
Organism: Parasteatoda tepidariorum; assembly: GCF_043381705.1. Classification (NCBI taxonomy): domain Eukaryota; kingdom Metazoa; phylum Arthropoda; class Arachnida; order Araneae; family Theridiidae; genus Parasteatoda; species Parasteatoda tepidariorum. Next base: position 11,654,307 of record NC_092215.1, on the reverse strand, counting down.
TAAAGATATATATTTGTTGACACGAACGAAATAATTTGATGCTGCAGTTTTCGATATAGTCAGATCTTTTTTTCCACTTCCCTTTTAAAGGGAAAAAAGTTTCTGCACCCCACCGTTATTATTCCCTACCGTCAGATATGACTGTGGAAGAAAAAAAATGAATCCGTGTTCCTTTTTTTTTCTTATTTTTCTAGAAAGGTCCAATGAAGTCCGGCATAACAAGAAAACCTTTGGTTAGTAAAATAAAAATTGAGAATAAAAAGAAATCTAGAGCAGTGGCTTTTCTATCTCTGATAACACTCCCTGGGAGTTCTTGAATAGATAGCCAAAGAGTAGATTCACATACACAATTCTTATTTTAGATTTTCCCAACCCCATGTTCTTTTTCTTTATATATTACACTTTCTTCTAGAAATTTTCTTTCACGTGAGCGATTTAGAGATGGCCGGTTAAAGGCACTATCGGTGGTAAAGACGATGTACTTATCCGCTATTACACATGATGACAATTTTCACGGCTCATCGAATACGACATTGACTGAAGAACGTGGCGCTGTACCATTCGTCTCTATTGCCTTTCTGGTTACCATCCCACTTTGCTGAGAAAAAAAAAATCTTACGCGTTCTTTATGACATTGTCAAGCACTTCCACATAACCGTTAAATTGGCCGGAAGGAGACGATAGGTGCGTTCCTTCCAATGATCGTCTTATCCTTCTAACGACAGTCTTCTTAAAACGCTTCAACAACTGAATCTTGGCAGCACGTACTCGTTATTGCTGAGTGAATATGCATTATGGTGACGGATCTTTCCGTCATCTACCCACTTTAAATTATAAATGCTACGCTTAAATTGTAATTGTGATATAGCTCCCTTTGGTTTTTTCTTCTTTCAACATCATCTATCAAAAAAGACATTCTTCAGGGATTTTTTTATTGCCTTAGAAGAAGAGAATGCAATGAACGGGATGAATTTTTTTTTTTCATTTATCGGTAAATAACGAAATTTTTATACGGTTTAAGACTGGAAAAAAGGCTGTTGACTACCAAACAGTATAATTTAAAACGAACTATTAAACTTAAGTAGTTAAAAACCATAAGTTGGGTCAAAACTCATAATACCGGTAAAAAAAAAATGCTTACTCACTGTGATTTGAAAATGAAAAATAATAGTACCGTAATTTTAGATTATATGTGGTAAATTTTAAGTGTTGCGATAAAATAGTTTTGTTCATGACTGACCATAACAATAATTCAAAACTTCCTATAAAAATATAGCTTTCACACAGAAATATTTCTTTTTCTTGCAATTTTTATTTTATTTGTACCTGATGTTTAATTTATCTTCCTTTCTAATGCGAAATCATCATGATTCCAAACATAACATAAGAACTATTAAACTTACTATTAACTTACATAGTTACAAACCATAAGTTGGATCAAAACGCATAATCCCGGTAAAAAAAAAGTGCTTACTCACTGTGATTTGAAAGTGAAAAATAATAGTACCGTAATTTTAGATTATATGTGGTAAATTTTAAGAGTTGCGATAAAATAGTTTTGTTCATGACTGACCATAACAATAATTCAAAACTTCCTATAAAAATATAGCTTTCACACAGAAATATTTTTTTTTCTTGCAATTTTTATTTTATTTGTACCTGATGTTTAATTTATCTTCCTTTCTAATGCGAAATCATCATGATTCCGAACATAACATAAGAACTATTAAACTTACTATTAACTTACATAGTTACAAACCATAAGTTGGATCAAAACGCATAATCCCGGTAAAAAAAAAGTGCTTACTCACTGTGATTTGAAAGTGAAAAATAATAGTACCGTAATTTTAGATTATATGTGGTAAATTTTAAGAGTTGCGATAAAATAGTTTTGTTCATGACTGACCATAACAATAATTCAAAACTTCCTATAAAAATATAGCTTTCACACAGAAATATTTTTTTTTCTTGCAA
>NC_092215.1:11596937-11652118 GCF_043381705.1 Parasteatoda tepidariorum | reverse complement strand
GTTGAAGTTGTAGTACATGTTGTGCAAGTTAAAGTTAAATTATCTAAAAATTACGAGTTGAGACGAAAAATTGATTATACGTTAAAAGTTACGGTTGAGAAACACAACATACACGCGGAGATGAAAGATGCCGACGACCAGTGCGAATTCTCAGAAACAAAAAAGGGTGGAATGTTCTCGAAAGAAAGGGGCTCTTCAAGGAGCTGGTAAGGAATTTTAGGGGGAGAATGTCCAAATTGCGCTACCGCTTAAGGGGCTAAAGAAAGATGATGAAATAAAAAAATGTATTACAAAATTATAAATTAAGTCAAAAGAATTAGTATTATTGATTAAAAAAAACAGGATATTTAGAAGATTAGGCTGTGACCTAATGTCACAATAGTTGTTTGACATATAATTAGTTTTTAAGTACTCGTTTCACTTAAAATTTATGAGTAGCACAAATCAAGTGTTTGGTTTGCTCTAATTTAATTTACAAGACTAATTAGAAAGTGTTTATTCAAAAGCAAAGTGACAAGTTTGTTTATTCACTTTTCAACTTAATTCGTTGCATCGTGTAAATATAGTATTTCAAATACTATATTTACAGGATTCAACTAACAAAAGTAGTTATAAGTAAATACAATTATAAGGATTTCTTAATGAAATCTCGCATATTTTTAAGAGTTGATAAGTTGAATTTTAAATTTCACTATTTCTTTTCTGAATTCTTTTCATATTAGACAAATTCAGTTCACAGGTTGCCACCGGGTAACGCTAAAATATTTAAAAAAACTTTACTTTATGTTAAAGAAAATGGAATTTTAGTTTTTATTAACGGTTTAAAGTTAGTACTTCTCTATAGTCTTATACTTGGGTTCTACAGTTTTATTTTCCACTACAAGTTTTTCAGGGTTTTATTTTCCACACAAATTTATTGAAAAAATCCATTAACATTTGAAAAAAAAAGACTTACAATGTTGACACACTTTTGATATCGTCTGTAGAATGCTTACAAGTGATCACGAGTAGCCGTGAAATTGTTGATATTTTTCATGGCGATCTACATCAATGGAAACGAATGTCCACCCTTACAAAATAAATGAATGTTTTTAGTTGTGTACTATGAATATGTATATTTTTATTTTAAGATTCCGTGAACTGCATTAAATAATTTTATTGTGTGCAACTTCCATCCGCTTCTGCACTATTAAACCAATTTCAAATTCGTTATAATATTCTCTCAGTGGTACGCTTATGTTTCATTTACAAACTAGTTTTATTTTAAGACATAGTGTAAACGTGACCGCTTAATTAATTTTTTTGTCGTATGCCTGTTTAGGCAGGGGGGGGGCGATTGTTCTTGTTTTTTTCAGTGGCGCCATCTATGGCCAAGAATTCGACTTCTGCCACAACATTCACACAACCACAATCCCGTTTATAGGGCGGGTCACATTCACACACACAGAAAGGAGAAAGGACATAGAACACACAGAGAGAGAAAGAAACATTCATGCCTAGCCCGGGATTCGAACCCAGGACCCTTCTCGTGCAAGGCAGTTCCCGGTCGACTGCTTAATTAATGATTCTTACTTTATATTGTTTCGCAAAAATAACTTTGCTGACTTTCATGAGTATCTTATCTCACTGTAATTATACATTTTAATCTAACTGAGTACCAAAATATGGGAGCAGCTACTTCCCCCCAAATAATCTGAATCGAGCCACGATGGCTAAGGAGATAGAGCGTTCACCTTCCAATGAGGTGAATCTGGTTCGATCCCAGGGATGGCTGGTGGATGCGAATTCCGCATTCGCCTTGCACGGACCACATAGCTAGCGTGAAATATCTTCAGTGGTAGACGGATTATGGTTAGTGTCCCCTTGCCGTCAGGCTAACCGTGAGAGGTTCTCGTGGTCTTCTTCTCCATGTAACGCAAATGCGGATTAGTTCCATCAGAAAAGTCCTCCTCGAGGGCAAATTTCTCAAAATACTTGATCCAGGAGTTCCCTTGGGTTCAAAATTACAAGGCAACGGAGATGAACATTAGTAGTCATAAACCCGAAAATTGGGTCGACTGTTCAACGACGGTTACAAAATAAAAAATAAAGTAATATAAATTAGCATAACAGATGTTTCAGAACAGTACCTTTCATGTAAAAGAGATAACACCATTTTTAGTGTAAAGATGAACGAAAAAAAAATAATATTGTATTATTTTTAATGATCCTTTATAATAGATCGTTTGGGCTAGGATAGACTGGTTGGCAGGGTGCTGGACTCACGTTCGTGAGGACGGGAATTCGAATTCAACCGGAGTAGTGAATGGTGACCGGTGCATGTTAAATTTACCGGGTCATAAAGTTCGCCATGTTTCCATAACCAATTATAACTCTGTAGATATTGAATTGGAGATCGATCGCTCTCTGGCTCTGGTCAAAATTGAAATCTGCGGATGAATGAATGGATGTATGAAGTCGAATTTTTGGTCACAGATGGCGCAACTAGAAAACACGAGCAATATCACCCCTGCCTAATTGGCATACACTTACAACAACAAATCGTTTAAAATTTCCAACATTAATATTGCCTCTTTTCTCTTGTCACATCACGTTGTCATATAGTGTCTCAATGACTTCATTGAAAAATATATACTGGATGCAATATCTTTTTTCGCAAGAATGAAACACATCTTTTTCATTTTAAATCAAATGTAGAAATAAAAATATTTTATTAAAATTTAAATTATTATGCTTATTTAAAAAAAAATCGAGGTTGATTAAATAATCATTGAAACATGAGACTTATTGGAAATTATTATACATAATATTCTGTTTCACAGTAAAAAATGAATAAGCTTCTAGTAGTGTTTTAAACTTTCAAATAAAAAATACATTCTCATTCCGTAAATACTTGTATGCATTTGCAAAGATGTGAATAAAAATAATCTTCATGTATTTCGTATATAGTATATGATATATGTAAGTAGAAATACCAATATTTTACGACGAGGCTTTGAACAAAGTTTGATCAGGAAAAGAGCCATAATTCAGAATACTTCAAAAATGTTTAGTTGAATTATTTGTATATACATTGATATAGCAGTTTTTGTTTATTATTTTTAAACTATTTAAACAAAACTCACGTAGCTCTCTTTATCTCTAAGGAACTTCTGTAACATACTAGTTGTATTTACGTAATAAAGATTTATTATCACAATTCAGTACGAAAAAAAATTGAAAGGCTTAAACTGAGAAATACATTTAAAATTTTCTCAAACAGTATGGTTTTTTTCCCGGGTATTTATCAGAAGTATGAAGTTTTTTTTTTCTATGACAGAAACGTTTTCCATTTCATATTTTTTTTCCATTCCGAATAAAATATTTCCAATTTTGTTTGAAACCACAGAAATCGCAAAACAAGATCATTTGTATCTAGAAAAGTCAACATATTAACAGAAATAGCTAACCGTTCAAAGAAAGCTAATTTTCCGTTCAAAACCATTTGAAACCATATGGAACATACGTCCATTTATCTTGTTTGAATTGTAGTTGGGTAACTTCATGACAAATTGCCATTTGGGGGAAAAGATTTCTGTTTCAAATCGGTTTGTAACAACAGAGATTTAGAGAAAATGTTTATTCGTAATTGAAATTTTTACTGTGTAAAACACTTCGATCCTTTTGTCTTGAAACTTGTTTTTCTTTCAACAAAATACACAAATCTTTCAAGTTCGAAGGAATTGGATTTATGTCTGCAAAATGAAATAAAACATTCTACCCTTAACGGCTTTGTTCCTATTGCAACATTTGTACTTTTCTACGTCTTTGATGTTCTATCGAACAAAAAGTTACTTTATTTTTTTTTTCTTTTTCAAAATAGTTTTTTGAAAAAATTCCCACAACAGCGTTAACTGAGCAAAATGGTGCTCTTCAATGGAAAAGTGAATCCAATCCAATGGATCAATACGCAGATGGCTGCGCAATAGTTTGTTTTGACGTTTATGGTCTAGAAAATGAATGTTCTATCAGTGGCATTCTCTTTTTTTAATTTATATCATTCTCTGACCTTTTGAGATATTTTTTTCGATTCTGTAAAACGGAAACTAACATATATTTTACGTATTTTACTTTACTCGCCACAAAGTCTTTTTAAAATCAAAAGTTTTATTCAGTAGTATTTTATGTGCTCACAGCCAGTGGCTCCATTTTGGAATATTTCCGCCAGCTTTTCTGGCCATATATTAGCGAAGTCCCATAAATATTTGTGAATTGCATTCAGTTAAATTATCGGTGAATTCAGATAAATATCAAAAATGCAAGAGCTGTACGATAAAAAAAATTAAATCCATTTTTTATCCATAGCTTTTAAGAAAAATTACTCCTTTCGAGTTAAAACTTAAGAAAGTTCTAACAGATATTTAAACCTAAAAATCATGCAGTTGTAAGAATTTTTTATAAATCTATTTCGAATTATTTTTCTTATTTGAGTTAGAACTTAAAATAAATTTTTTTTTTCAGTATTTAGATTCAAACAAATACAATACATTTGTTTTTGCCAAAATATTTTTTTTGTCTTCTCCCGAATTTAAAACATGTTTCATAAGATAATATAAAATAACACTATAAAAGTTTACGCCTGCGTTCCTATGAAAATCGTTGACAAACTTTCTGATTTCCGTAAAATTTCTGATTCAAACTATATTTTAAATGAAAAAAAAACTTTAAAGTTAGGTAATATTAATTTAAAAACCGTATGCTTTTTAATAGGCATTTTTATAAATAGATAAACAAAATATTTTTTTTTATTTCAAATAAAAAATTTATCCTTCTATTTCCTTTCTTAGGAAAGGTCATTAAGAATTTTACATTTAACCAGATAAATGTATGCTAATTGATTAAAATTAAACAAGATGATCATCAATAGAAATTCAGTGATTTCCTGGACTTAGAATTAAATATTGAAAGTAAAAACAAATATATAAATATAAATAAAATTAAATAAAATATACTTTTTATTTTACATATTTTTTTTGAAAGGAAGTCATTTTAATTTCAAATGAAATCAATAGATGAATTTCAACTCACGCTTTTCTAAAAAAAGTATATGGTCTTGCTAGTATTAAGATTCTCAAGCTTTACAGAAATAATTTTGAATGCCAAGAATTATTAAATGAGGTTTATGGTTTGTAAATGAATTTATTATTAACAAATTTCATTTGTGGGCCAGAGCCTTCTTCAGAATTTTCTTCCTTTCTCTTGTGTTCCAGTTGGTCTCTCTCAGTGTTTAAAAGTTCTCATCATACAGCTCATCCACTTCACTCTGATCCCTTTTTTTTATTCAAGTACCAATTCGTTTGAAATTGAAGACTCCGAATGTTAAAGGGAGATTCTGCAGATTCTGTAAGGCAAATTTAATGATGTTTATTCTAAGTAGTTGACAATACCTGTCTATCATTTGCACTACATATTATAGTACTTGTGCTTCCATGCACCTTTAATGTTTATTGCATCTAAAATCTTTTTCAAAATTATTCACAAGAAATTAAATAGTTATATGATTTGAAATCTGATTTTTTTATGATTTCCGGAACATAAGTGAGCTTAAAAATGAATGTGATGCCACAATTGGGATTACATATTTCCTAGCTTTTAAATTATCGTTAATTTCTTTAACTTACTTTTTTGAATCATTCTTAATCGAATTAAACTAAAATTAAATCAATTTGTTAATTTTTATTTAAAACGAACATAAAATATTTTATTCTTTTCTTATCGATCAATGTAGTGGCCAACTTTTTATTTCGATACTAATGCAGACTCATTAATTCACTGCCGCGCCTAATCGAAAACAAAAATCTATTTATAACTCATTATTCTTAAATTTCCCATCTCAAATATGTTTCAGTTACATGGTTATAATAATTCTCACAGTCTTGTTGGCGATTCGCGATCACCATGGAATTTTTCAAGCCTAATATTGATTATGGGGGGTTGGCTTCACTTTGGCTATGTTATTTTTTAATAATTCGCCAACCATAGATCTCTTTTCATGATTCTGAAGGTCTATTGAGAACAATTCAATTACTTTTTAATTTGACTTTGAATAGGCAGTTCATGTTGGATTTGTCTGCCATGGCCTGTTCTTGTTAATATTATTATGCAAAATTTATCCTTGAAGTCCTATGGATAAAATTATAGTTTTGTATTTTGAGCTCTACAAATACTACTAAGTAAAAGTTTTATTAATTATGATCCAGTTTTCATCTTTAACTGTCAATTTTTATTATACTGTTTTCATCAAAATCTTCAATTAGTGAATTATATCTTACAACTTACAACTACACCGGATTTTCGTCTTCACAATGAATTTATATAAAATAATTTCTTTTATACTTATTTTGATTGATGAAAATTTTTTAATCCATTTAGACTAAGATCAATGGCAGCAATTCATATCTCAGTTTCTAATTTGCTCTGACAGTTCACAGTTTTGAGATAAGCTCAAATTAGTGGAATTTAATTTGCAAAAAATTACGATTTACTTAAGTCTTACAGTAATTGTGGAATAAAACATCTAACAGTGTTAATGACCAATAAAATAGCCCCACTCCTTATTTTAAATTCTTCGTTTCTTAAATGGACTATTAGGATATAAAATATGACTATTCCTAAGCTGTTTTTAAGTGTGTCATTAAAAGTGATATTTTTTCAGAAACGATTATGACGAAATCACTGCAAAATATTATTGTCAACTTACTTTAAGTATAATTAGGGTTTGTTTATCCCCAGAAGATTAGTAGAAAAAAATTCTTCTTAGAAACATATTTTAAAAATACTGCATATCGAGTTTTCACCAGAAAGCCATTAGTAAGGCATATATAGATATTTGCTTTCATCAACACTCAGTGTATTTTTGATACTTCATTTAAATATTTTAGCTCTGTATAATTTTTAAGGTGTAAAAATGATTATGCTTTCACATATCTAAAACATTTCAACAAAACTGTTTGGATCCTTAGAACTTTTATAATGCTATTATAGAACTAAAAATATTGCCAGCATTAAGATTTCTCAACATAAAAAAAAACTGTCTAAATTAATATTTTGTGGGGGAATAAATGAGCGTTTAGAACAATGCATTTTTTAAATTTTTTTATGATTTCAACTATTTATTAGATTATGTAAATGTTTTTCTATTAATCTAAACACATTGTCCTGGGTTTCAGAGGTTTTTTAAATAACTTTTCCCACATAAATGCTGCAACATTATTAGCGTTTTGAAAATATGAAAACGTTACTCTCTTGCTGCAACCTTTTGAATAAAAATTATTTTGATAATATATATAGAGTCAAAAGCACATAATTCTGCACTTTTCTTATCAAATAAAGTTATTCCAAGGATTCACTCACGGTCATTCAGTTCCAGATTTCGATTTGTTTTAGATCCGAACACTTTTTAATCGAACGATTAAACTCATTTTTCAATCTATCTTTTTGACTTTGTTTGCTCTAATTAATGTTTTCCATTGCATCCAAAAAAACACTCATCGGAAAACAAACATTAAATCCTTTTTCAATCGAATCCAAGTTTTCGAATCCTTAATTAATTTTAAATTTAAGGGCAGCATTAAGTATTAAGTGTAATAACAATTTAGTTACAATTGCTCAATCATTGCAAATTTGATGAAAAAAGTTTATTGTGAAATCTCTCTTGTGAAGTAAATAGCGCGGTTTAATAAAAGCGCATTTCCTTAAAATAAGAAAAAAATAATTAAATAGTTGCTTTTAATATCCGGTAAATAATTTTAATTTTTACTAATTCCGAAAAAAATATTTAAAATTTATATATTTTCTTAAAAAAATTTTTTTTTTGGCAAAAAATGTCAACACATTTCCTTTTGAAAAATTATTCAGTTCAAATATTTTCGAGAAAAACAAGTTATGAGTTCAATCACCAGAAACAGTAAATATTTTTTTTTCTCTCACCTAATATTTAACATCTTTTTTGCAAAATAAATAGCTAAAGTAGAGAATAGAAACTTAAGCATATTTTTGTTAAAACAGAAGAGGCTATGCATAGACAATCAGGATGAGTTTTTATATAAAAGTCTTTCAATGAATTAAAAATTATTTATCCTATAAATGCATCAGTCTAGACAATTACTTAAGTTAAAGAACGCAAACAATAGGTTAAAATAACATGCTTAATATAGTATTCTATCATAGAATAATATTATCCATTGATCGCAGCTGATCCCACACACACACAATAAAGACTCTTTAGATAAGCTTTTTAAATCTAAGATCTTCCTTTCTTACAACAAATAAGATTTTTTTTTGATTAAGTCCCTTGATATTTATGCCATCAAAAAAGGTATAGTTAAGTTTATTTATTATTAATTGTGTACCATTAGTTGCTCTTTTTTTTTTTGAATTTATCTAATACGCTGTTAGAAATTTCTCGGAAAAAATGGTTAAATAACAATTTATCGAATGGTTATTTTACCATATTTAATCAAAACAGTAAAAAAAAACATAAATAAAATGGTAATCAAGCTGTTAAGTTAGAGGGAAACTGTTTATTAACTGCTTTCATCAAATACGGTTAAACAACCAGAATTTTATCGCACCAACTAGAACCATCTAATGAAGCTACTTAGTTCTTCAGAACTGCTTATATATCATAACTGAGCGGGCATATCTGTCCTTCTCATGATCGACAGAACTGGAGTTCGAGTCCTAGTGTTGACACCACAATATTTCCTCCCTTCCATATAACACATGAAAAATTTCCAGTGTCCAGCACTCTCCTCTGCCTGCTACCTTACGAAAAGCCGAGCTCCTATGTCTAGTTAAATAATAATTTATTTTTTTTTACGTTTTTGAAAAATGCTAGTTTTAAATGGTTGAAAAACATTATACTTTTGTATTCATGGTTTTATAACCATTCTTTTTGCAAATGCTTTCAAAAACCATAAAGGAAAAAATTGCTCTTTACCGTAAACTTTACGGTTAATCGTATGGACAGTCAACTGTCAATTATTTTACCATAATTTTGGAATGAAAATTTTAACAGTGTACAAAACCATGTTTAATATACCTTTTCTGAACAAAAATGATATAATTTTGTCTTTTTCAAGACCTTAGTTTTGAATGAATGATTATGTGCATTTTTATTTTTCTGTATGTGAAGTGCGCAAAAAAATAACCGGATCACTCTGAATAACTTTTAATCTAATGATTGGATCGTCACTTTCTAAGACTCCTTCTGCATGGTTCGAGAGGGTAACCTAAAATATTTTGATTAATTAGTGCAGACGGCATTTTAAAATACGAATACAGACACTAAAACGTACTTTCACCGAATAAAGTTACAATTTTTCAACAGAATCAGATTTTTGACCCTCAAAATATAGGGGATAGCCACACTCCGGGAAATATGGTCCCAATAGTTTGGTCAGGAGCGCGGTTCAAAGTTTGGACCCCTAAATGTTAATTTTACTTTTTACGTATTTAGCCATATTTCTAAAAGTTTTGAAGCGAATTAAGAAAATGCACACAATTATAAAATTCCTTCAGCCAAAAATTATTTCCAGCAAAATATAACTTTTAGTGAGTATTTACTATTTTAATTAGTTTATTTTGTAATATTTGATTAGTTTATTTTCAATATTTTGCAATAGTCGAAAAATTTTGAATTGAAAGGTATACAGTTTTTACATCATTTCGTATACAATTTTTATATCATTAAGTATTTTTACATGGCAAAATACAAAATTTGAATAAAGAACAGTTAGTGAGAAATCAAATTTTAAAAATACAACTTTTTTAAAATTTTATTTCTCAGAAAATATTCAACCGATTTTGCTCACATTTTGCATTTTGGCATTTAAAATAGTATTTTTTAAAATGATATGAAAAATTGCATTCCTTACAAGCTCGAAAGAATTAAACGTTGAAATTACGACAGAATTCAAAAGTTTTTCCACAATTATTAAATAAAATGATGAAAAATAATAAATATTTACTAAAAAGTATTTTTGCGCAAAATTATCTTCCTCTTAACGAATTTTATAATTTTGAGTAAAAATTTTTCAATTCCCGTAAAAAGTTCTAGATATAAAGCAAAATGCACAAAAAGTAAAAGGAACACTAATGGGTCCAAACTTCGGAGTGCTCTTCTGATAAAACTTAGGACCATATTTCCCAGATTGCGGCTACTTCCTATATTTTGGGCATCAGAAATCCGAATACGTCAAAATCAAGGTATGTTTATTAGATAAAGAACGTTTTTGTGCCTTTGCATAACTTAAAATAGCTTCTACACTAAATAATTAGCATGTTTAGGGTCAATCCCTCAAACTATCAAGATTGAGTTATGGAACGTAAAGATCCAATCATTAGATCAAAGTTCTGGGTGATCCGTTTTTTTTTTCTTCTTTTTTTTGCGCTCTGTGCATATTTATTCTAAGTGTTGCTAAGATTCGAAAGCCTGTAGGAGCTAAATTGTTCTATCTAGAAAATATCAGATGTAATCAAGATAATCATTGTTTAGATGTGTAAGAGATATCATTCCTGAAATATCATGGAATCGAAACTTTTTCCTAGAATGTTTTTTTCTGGAAAAATTACCCAGTTATTATCCAAAAATTATCCAAATTATCCTGTCTCACCCAACTAGTGTTTACTCTTTGGAAAATTTAGAAATGATTTTCAGAAAAAAAAAGTGACAGGCATTTGTGTTTTGTAAGACAATTTAAGAACATTGTGCATGTAATTATAATGTGATGTAGTCAAGGCCGTACTCCAAGGACGGGGCAATTGTCCCTGGGACAGGAACTGCTTAGACTAAAATTGCTTATAAAGAATATAGTATTTGTTAATTAGCTTTCTTAAAAGAAAATTGTCCATAACTTCTCTATATTTATATAAAAACTACATTTTTGTGTAAAAGGCTTTTCTCTTTACTCGCCAAGTAACGTTCCTTTCGCCGACCTGTTTGTGAACTGTCCTTGCATCGAAAAGATCCTAGGTTCGAATCCCGGGCAAGTCATGGATATTTCTCTCTCTCTTTCTGTGTTCCTGTGTTCTATGTCCTTTGTGTGTGAATGTGACCCGCCCTATAAACGGGTTGTGATTGTGTGAATGGCGTGGCGGAAGTCGAATTCCTGGCCATAGATGGTGCCATGGAAAAAACAGGAACAATCGCACCCCCACTACCAAAAAACAGGCATACGACAAAAAAATAAATAAATAAAAGAATAAAAACGCTCCTTTCCATTTCCACAATATAGATTACTAGAAATGTTTATAAAATAAATAATTTAAATCCTGATTATCATCATGAATAAAATCATAGCATTACGCGTGTTTTTTTTCTTTCAGTAAATTCAATTTTAGTTAAAGAAAATTTCTATTTCGAAATAATCCTTAAGTAAAGTTTAACTTAACCATTAGTTTGCTTTAAACATTGCAAAAGCATTTTCTTTTCTGTAAATTCCTGAAATTTTTCTATTGAATGAAAAGCAACGAAGGAATTTTTTCGCAACAGTCTCAAAGAAATGCATAATATTTCAATTTCAAAATAATTTGCATAAAAATATACAAAATTTTAAGAAAATTACTCGAATTCATTCTTAACATGCCTTATGATAATCATATGACTAATGATAAACTGTCCATGCTTGCTGAATCACTGCAAATGAAGCATTATTTAAGCATTATTAGCTGATGGGGAGACAAAATTATTCATAAAATAACATTATTCCTTTCCATAACTAAATATTTTAAAGACCATTTATTTTCACGAGAAAACATTGCGTGATGAATGATATTCAACAGCAACAATGGTATATGATGATTAAAATTAATTAGTTTTCTTTAAATGAACATTATTAATTTTTATGACATATTAAAAAAATAAAGATTTCTACTTTAAATTTAAAAATTTTTATAGCCTTAACTATTTGTAGTTAACAGCTTGTATCCAAAAAAATTAAGTATAAGCTTTCAGAGTAATAAATACGGAAGATAAAATTTAGTCAATTTAGAAATACTTAAAATTTTTTGACCATTTTAGAAATTTTTGCATATCCATTTGCATTTACACTATTATTTCTTTAATCAAATTAAATTAATAATTATTGTTTCATCTGTTTTACAATAAATGAAATCATATTTCGTAGATAAGCCATATAGAAATAAAATCTGTCACACATAATTCCTTGGCATAACATTTAATTCGATTGTTGGTTTATTATTTATATATTTATAATTAATAAACTGTGTGTGCGTGACGTATATGCGTAAGTGTGTTAAGAAAGCAAGAAATTAAAGAAAAAGGAAAAAGAGGTACAAAGGTTAAAATAAAAAAATTTATTAAAAATTTTAGCAAAAATTTACAAAAATTCAAAATTAAAAAAATTATTTCACCTGAAATTAGAAAAGATATAATCTTCTTCCCTACTCATATAATTTTATTTGTAAGAGTAAAGCTTTCTAATCCCGGCAACTTATAAAAATAATGTTTTCTAAAAACTTTAATAAATTTATCATCCTGAAATACTTAATTGAAAATGAGTTTAAAATTATTAGAAATGGCGATATAATATGTCAGATTAAAAAATAAAGATACTGGCTTTTGATGTTTGAGAATACTGATCTAATGACTCCAAATTCGATCCCCACATAAAGACTTAAGGCAGGGGAGAATGTTTGGGGTGCGATGTCAAGTTTGGTACAATAACTTATGTTTTTCAAACTATCACATTACAAACATTAATGAGCTGAAGTTGCAGTAACTCTTTAACGATTAACACTGATTTGTCTGAAAATGAAGGAGAACTCAATTTAGATCAAGTAGATTTGAACAACTTTGCTACTTATTCATCATACGCTAAATTTTCATAAGACCAAAATATATCAACTCATGAGCATAAATTCAAAGTCTTTCATCTGTTATATAAATAACCTATTTTATATAAATAAGCATTTACAGGATTTGAAGAAATTAACTATAATGAGTCTAAAACAGAATTTTCTTGAAAAAATATTTTAAATTTTTGCAGGCTTAAGTTTTTTAAGTAAAATTTACCATTCCCGTTACAAGTTGATTTTTGTCACAATCATATTCTTTGATAAACTCAGACTATTAAGGAAATGAGTCACATATTTCAAAATTACTAACACTTTTTCTTAAAATGGAAGATATTAAGAACGGTTCTTAAAGTAGCTTAAAATTGTTGAATTGTTGCAATAAAAAAGGAAATATCACATAAATACCAAACAACATTCTCCATCATATTCAGAATATTTTTCGTAAAGTACTTAGTTTAGTCTATAGAGTTGCAATATATGATTGAATGCCATTAATGACTGTCAATTTCACTTTATATTAACAATCAAATATCGGAATTCCCTATTTCAAAATTTTAAACATTTCCTCTAAATATTTATATAGTTACATATGTAATATGTGATCCAAGCAAAAGATTTGAAGCAAAATGTATACTCGTCTTTTTCTGTTTTCTTCGAACAATTTTGCAGGACAGAATGCTCTTCGTATGTCTTATTTTATTCCATTTTTGCGTTGCATCTTAGAGTTTAATCCCACTCAACAAGTTTGTGATTAACTCTTATTTTACACTTTATTTTTCTAATAAAGAAGTTAGAAATATTCCTGAGACTAATAAAGTGTCTTAAGAAGACGTTCTTTTTGGCATTCTTTTATTCTTCATAAAAGTTGAATTTTCTACACAGATTGTTCGCTGCCTTAGTTATGGAAATTTTGACCTGAAAACAGGATTTACATTTTTATGAACTCACACGTGACTATTTTTGCACGATATGCAATGTATAAACAAATTTGAAATACACTTGAAAAAAATTTTGGAATAAGAGTAAAATGCATATTCTTATTTAATATTAGAAATCAACTGATGCTTAGAAAATGGTTTATCATACAGTTATTATTTTTTTAATTCAAACAATTAAAGAATATGTGATATGAAATTTAAATACAATATTTAATTGTTGCCTACAATTTTTTTAAATAAGCTTCGGAAATGATGAAAAAAGGAGATTTAAAGTAAGAGAAGATGTTTTAAATATATAAATTAATAATTGTTTAATAACTCTTTGAGTACTGATGCAGGAATTTCCTTGTCTTCAGGATTGTTTCAAAATTCCATGGTTACGGAGTTGAAGATTAGTAATCGTAAAGCCGAAAGTCGGTCGGTTGTTCAACGACTGATATAGGGAACTAACCAGTGAAGGAACACTTAAGCTTCGCTTGCCTCTTAAAAAATCATATTAATTTCAAAATTCGTAATTTTAGTTAAATGACAGTGTCAACATATTTGTTACTAATTGCAAATTATGTAAAAAAATTGTAGAGAACTTACATAATATTGTTTTAGAGTTTTGGAGGTTCAAATAACAAGTAGTAAGAAGACCCTGTGAAGGAGCAGCTCTTACCAGTGAAGGAACACTTAATTTTGGTTATATTTTAATGCTCTTTATGAATTCATTAGCCATACAAATATATAAAAACAAGACTATTTATGAAATTATAACATACAAGTACTTGTAAAATGCTAACTTTATTCTGTAATCATGAACTAGAAATTAAAGTGATGTTAAATACAAAATTAATTTTAAAAAATCATTCTTTCTTATAATTTGACAGTCAAATCTGAATCATTGTGTCATTCAATGCTGTTTATTATCATTATTATTTTATCACCTTTTTGTTTACTCTTTTTCCTCTTATTTCTTGAAGCTTTTTTTCGTTTTTAAGTAATTTTTCTTTCTTTTTCTTCTCCATGTTCTTCTGTTTTAACTTTTTTTAGATCTTTCAGCCTCTTGAAATTTTTGCCATTTCTCTGAAGTTAGTGCAAAAGGTAATTTATTCATTTTTTTTCTTATTTGACTTTTCTTTTTATCATCAATATTTGGCCAATGTAAATGGTTCTTCCACACTTCTTCTGATTTTTCAGCAACATTTCTACAATGCCTTTCTCGAAAATAGGCGGGGGAAAGGTGTCTTGAAATTTGAGGAAAATCCATCTCTTGTTGACTTGTATCTAGAGGATCTTCAGAAGTACTGATTTTACTTTAAAAGAATCATTTCTTTTTTCAACTAAGAGAAGATCAGCATGAGGACTCATTTCAAATTCGATATCTAAGATGCATTCATTATCAATACTAGCTTCAGTTCCTAAGTTTGACTTAACTAAATGGTTTTCTTTTAATACGTATTTCTTCCATATTGAAAAAAGTACAGGCTCTTGAACATTTTCGATATTAGTCTCTTCAGTCAACGCTGCGTTAAAAATTTGCAACATATCTTGAGGGATTTCCCTCTCAAGCTTCTGAAGAAATTGAGTACCGTTTCTGATTAACTCTGTTTTTTGTTGAGGAGCTTGCTTCTAAAATCTAACATAGTAAAGTAGTTTTTATAAATTATATAATCACGTTGCTATCCTATAATGATAACTTATTATCAGTTCTTGGTTTCAAAAGCCAGCGAAAAAATGTTCTATTCAAATTTTTATGATTATATTTAATTAGTTTTCGATTTGTAAACATAGTTTATTAAGTTGCCTAACATTTGATGAAACTAAACACCCCATCAATAAATATAAATTATAATTTTTTCATAAATTAGGAAATTAAATTAACATTTTGAACAGAAATTATTTCTGGAATTATTCATACAATTTTTAACAAAATTTCGGTTGTCCTCTATATAGCAGAAGTACTTATCCTAGAGTCATGTAAAATCATATTTCACACATTACTGTTCATTCACTGGAAGTATTCCCAGTGAAGGAACATGCCTGCTTCTTCACTGGATAGAAGTTGTTTTTTGTCCTTGAAACAGAATTTTAATGTATAATATGACTAAAAGTAAACGAAAATTAAAAAATTTATTTTATTTTCTTTAACTAGGAAATGAACCTAGTAAAGGAACACTTGTTCCTTCACTGGTTTTTATTCGTTTGGTGATCCAGTGAATAAACACCCCCTTATCTCAGTACTTGATTATGCAACGGTGCTTTAAAAAAATAAAACGTAACTTCAATAACTATATTTTGAATTCTCTTTTTCACAGTGAGAAAAATAAGACTATTACATGCAATTAATTCCACTTCAAACATATAAATACAAACACTCACCTTATAATTTTTTCAACGAAACAAGGTGTTGCAGAGATAATAACAAATTCAAAAATTTTTCCAGAGAAGTATATTTAACCAGGTGATCCAAAACATTGCTAGATGACTTCCTATTACTTGGCAGTAAGCTATTCTTACCAATCAATCTAAAGAAAAACTTTCAAATTCTTATTTTTAATCAATATATTTGAAATGTTCCTTCACTGGGTAGTGTTCCTTCACTGGTTGGTTTACCCTATACACCAAAGAGCTATTACGCTATGACCACCCTGCTAATAACATGTAGAACCACCTTTAGCCCTCAAAACTGCTAGCACCCGCCGTGGCAATGATTCCACAAGGTGCAGATAGGTAGTCTGAGGTACCTGGTGCCAAGCGCTCACCAACTGGTCCTGCAATTCCCTCACATTGCTAGGGGGGAGCGTGGCAGCGCGAATTTGGTTTTCCAAGAAGGACCACAAATGCTCTACTGGATTAAGGTGAGGTGAATTTGGGGGCCAAGACATGACTTGAAAGTCACTGAAAAACCATGAAAACCTGGGCAAGCCCATTGCTACAGATGGAGGGTGGTCATAATGTAATGGCTCTTCGGTGTATATATATATATATAAAAANATATATAATATTTGTGTTTAGAAACAGTGCAAAAATAATCCGATTTCTTTTTTTAAAAACGTATTAAAGAGAGAGAAAAAATAGATTATATGTTTGGAAACGGTAAAAATGATTCCTAACTAGTAGAATGCCTTTTTTTAAAGTCAAAAATTTGAAAAATTAGCAAATAGGTGATTAAAAACTTAAATATGTTATTTAAGCTCAAAATTAATTTTCAAAATCTTCCTCAGTCAGCAAAAAAGGAGTGATTTAGAATTAAAGAAACCCACCGATTGTCCAGACGTTAATTTTAAGGATTTTTTTTATTTTTACTGCTTATAAATATAAATGAATATTTATAACGATGCTGTTGAAAAATATATAGTGATTATCTGATAAATTACATGCAATCTTCCACTGCTTCCTTGAATTCATAAAAAAGCACACAGATTTTTATGCTCCGAAACCATGGAAAACGAAGATAAAATCACTTTCAAAACATCTAAAAATGCTATTTCGTGCACTTAAAAATGTTTTTCTGCACTCTAGCTCAACAAAAAATTTTTTCCATGCCCCAGCGAGCTAACATCCAGATCCCCACGGAAATTTTTAGATCAATTTTCTCATTCATTTTACCTTAATTAGCCGCCCTGATTCTATACTCTATTTTAAATACATTAGACGGTTCCGCTCATTGCTCCTTGTCTCTTGTCAACTCACACAACTGATTGCGCAGTTTCTTTTTCTTCTTTGATTTCTTACCTTACTCATTTCCCCTTAGTATTATTTATCACCCCAACTTTCATACTTTACTTATTTTATTTTTATTTTAAGCATATTTCATGACACTTAATATATTTTAAGTGTATTTCATGACCCTTTCTCACTGATGGTAGCAACCCCTCCCCCCGTCTGCAGTTCGATGGAATACCATTAACGTGTTCGAAATTCAAGACATTGGAATAGATTGCTATCCATGTCTTGTACCTAAATTTAAAACTTATGAAACATAAATATTTAAAGGTTTACTTATCTATGTAATTTTATTTTTACATAAATTATATATTTCAATCGATTTTGTAGCAAGTAATAAAAGTGACGAATGTTTTCAGTCGCAAAATAAGAATCAAACTAAAAAAATACTAAACATTTAAAGATTTCATTAAGAATGAAAAAAAATTACAGTATTTACAAGAGAAATTCGAAGCAAAGGTCGAAAAATTAATTACTCTATATCAATGAATAAACGTATTAATATAGATTTTTATATTTAAAATAATCTAAAAGAAACTTCTTAGTAAAGGCAGACTATAAATAGTATGCCTTCTCTGTATGGGCATAAATATCAGTATATGGCCATGATATCTTTTAAAAACTAGAGAAAAAAAAGAGAAATCTGTTAATATTTTTGAATTTCCTCGATAATAGTCAAAGACCAATTCCCAATGTAAGGTTTTTCTCGTTTTCAAACATAAAAATTCAAGGTTCCAAAAGTTAATAATTATACTCTTAATAGTTTCTTGCCTTAATAAAAAAAAGCAGAGTCAAACTGTCGCAGATAGTGGACCTAAAAAATTAAATAATTAAAAAATTCGACGGAAATTTTAACAAAAAGAGAGACGTTTAATATATTTACAGGCGTAAGAGTAAGCAGTTAAAAAAATAATTTTACCAATAATACATTCAGGTAGACAAATTAAGATTAATAATCTCATGGGAAATCGTACTCGAAAGTAAACACTTTATCTGGTGGATTATCATACATATGCTAAGAATAACATGTATGTCACATGAAACCAGATGATGATGCTGATAATGCGTCAGAATGAAAAGGATGTTAAAGGAATTTATTTGATGGGTGGTAGCAGAGAAGCAGTAAACTTTATATACAACTGATTTTCCCACCGACCAACAACATTATTGTTGTTATAACTCTGATACACTAAATTATGACATTTCAGCTTAGACAAATCGGCAAATGCCACCTTTGGTGGCAGCGTATGATACATGTGATCTTTTCACATAATGGCTAAATAGTATACAGCTCATGAGCATTCTGTAAGCCGCACATCACCAAAACTGAATGTCTATGATGTAAAAACCGCGTGTAGACGATTTTTTACGTAGTGGAATATTCAACTGCTTGAAATATGAGCGCACGCAGGATGCAGTCTTCAAGGAATTCAGAATCAAGGATTCTTGTCTAGGAGTTTTCAACAGTACCAATAAGATATAATTTTCATTAGACATTACAAAAAGAGTCGTCTCCGTGTTACCATGCCAAGAGACGATTCAGTAATTGCGGCCAAAAGCAGAAGTCGAAGCATAGCATCAGACTCATCACGTCTTCTGTCAGGTACCACAATGTACAGACGGTTGCGACAACATGGCCTATAAGCTCTAAGGACACGTGTTCTACTCACTGTGATTACTTTGGGAAAAGACAAACAATACACGGAGATTATTATTTCTTCGTTTTGATTAAAAAAATCTAAACTTTCTCAGTTTGCAAAGAATGAATTCTTTTCCACCAAGGTAATGCTAGAGTACATATCAGCGTTCAAATAAATATTAAAATTCAAATTATCACAGCATTCACTCTAATCTCCACTGACTGTTATTTGCTCTACAAAAAGCAATTCCCCCTATACGAGAAGGTCATAATCTAAACCAATGCTTACGAAGAGGCACGATGCCACACACTCTCATACTTATTTTTTTGAATCATCTCTCAAGCAAATACTTATTAGTTGAATTCCGGAAGGTTTAAAAGTTAAAATAAATACTGAGAAAAATGTGTCGAATAAAAAAATATTAAATTGAAAAGTAAAAAAAAATTCTCAAAAGGATTTTATTATTAATATTTGTTTTCGAAAGGCTTTCTTAAAGACACACATATTATACCGGTAGGCCATCAGCAATAATTTTGTTACCGACTGTAATCACATGTAAAATAAGAACGATATTTAAACTCTTTTAATAATGCTACATATTGCTATATTAATAAATTTTTCATGCAAATTCAATGACTTATGTTATAATAAATTTATGAAAAAAAATTATCTTTCCTTAGATGATGATAGGAAAATGAATAAATATATGATGATAGGAATATGATGATAGGAGTAATATGATAGGATGATAGGAATAATATGATGATAGGAAAATGAATAAAATTATTATTTTCATAAATTTTTGTCAAAATCCCTATTATAATGCCACTACAATTGACCATTAATTATAATGCACTAAAACAGTCTAGAAAATCAAAAAATATATATGTCTTTCTCTTAAACTCAAACATTTGGCGTCATTTGGAAAAATTTTCAGTGGAAAATTCCTCCAGAGAACATACTATCTTTTCGTTTCGATTTACTTTCTATTTGAACCATTGTCTTTTTTCCCAGATAGTGCTCTATTCTTCCTTAAGTTATGTAAACTACGGAAAAAACTTGAAGAGCTAACACATCCTGATCCATTCGTTCTTCATCTTTTTCTGCTTCTGGGCATGCTCTTCGACTTTCTTAGGTTGACATTCAGTTGAAAGAATGAGAGACATCTTGAATATTTTATCGGCCTTTGCAAAACTCATCA
Source organism: Parasteatoda tepidariorum (assembly GCF_043381705.1). Classification (NCBI taxonomy): domain Eukaryota; kingdom Metazoa; phylum Arthropoda; class Arachnida; order Araneae; family Theridiidae; genus Parasteatoda; species Parasteatoda tepidariorum. The sequence goes on along the minus strand of NC_092215.1, from coordinate 11,631,770 downwards.
TTAAGAGGAAGCTTTTGAATGGGAAAGCAAATGAAAAAAAAAGAGGGAAATGGTTGGAATAAGAAATCTTTTCGATACAGAGATACTTGATGGGACAGCCAAGAAAAGATGCGAATTGCGTGCAATCACTTTCTGCAATCCTGCCATCTGCTCCCAGAAATTGATAAGGGATCGTCCACTAATTATACTAAAGTCTTTAAGTTAATTTTGTTAAATATCTGATTTACAAACTTTAAAGAATTGGATGATTTAAATGGAACTTACTGCTCTTATTATTAAAATTTAATGCTAGTTTAAATAAAATATACGCAGATCTAACGATGGTAATGTGAACTTAGTTGTCTAGATGCAATATCTGCAAACTTGACTTTCGGAAAACAAAAGTTGAAAATACCATCGTAATATTTTTTTTTCCTCTGCTTCTTTATGAACATAGAATTTTTTTAATTCAGTTTTTTTTTCTTTCATTATAAAGCAAGCAGGCTTTATATATAGGCTATTCAATTATTTTTAACATTTTCGTTAACGTTTTAAAATTGACTTTAATTTTAGCATGATTGGAAATAGACTTTTGCATAACTATAGGTAATGAACTGAGCCAAAATATTGTTTACTTCTTTATTTTAAAGTTCTCTTATGCATCTACGATAATCACGAGTTTTTACCACCATGACAAATTTATCAATAAACTTGGAAAATAATTCATCGGACAACTATGTTTTAAGATACATTAAATTGAATATTTTTATGATATAACTACGATACGGGATCTCAAGAAAATAATTTCAATTCAAAATCCATATATTCTTACGATTTAAATAAAAGTGTCTTATCAAAGGCTTAGGAGGAAAACTTGTATTTAGTTTATTGCTAAAAGTATTCGTTAACAATTATTAAAATAATAAGATTATGTTACGTCCGAATGTATACATTTAATTTTTCACTCAGCTTAGAAAACGTATTTATTTTTGAAGAAAATTCCATCAAAAAATTTCAGTTTAATCATAATATGGCAATAAAAAATTATAAAAAGCATTATATCTTACTGTTTTAAAAGTTGAAAGTAATTTTTTAAAATTTTTAAGCATACATAGATTACCTTCAGCAGATTATTATTAATTTCTTTTCGTTCCATTATATACGATGGCTATGCTACTTCATTACACTTTAAAAGTATTTTAATTTTCTGAAAAGTAATTGATATATTTAAACTTTAAAAATACTATTTTTTAATCAAAATATTCAGGGAAAGTGTATTTAATGTGCAATTAAAAATAAAGTATAATTCATATTTTCCATTCTAAAGTGAGCGCCGAAAGTCAGTCTGTGTTTCTTAAGGAAAGTTAAAAAAATATAATAAAATAGAGTCAAAACGTGTTTAGCTCTTTTAATAAATTTCTTAATTCTAGTTTATTTGAAACGAATGTACTATGTAACTACTAGCCACTAGTCTCTAATTTTATTTTTTAAGCATAAATAGAAGTTGGAAAGGAAAATTCTAAATTTTAAATAGGATTGTATAAATAAGAGCTAAATATGAAATAGGTTTTCGTCTGAAAATTAAGTAAACTTTTAATTGTAATTCTGTCATTTCTAAATGTAAAATAATGTAATCCTAGGCTTTAAATACCTGATCCAGGGTTAAAGAATAGCCCAAAAATATAATAATAAATACTGAACGGAATAATACGGAAACAATGAAATTAAACACTAAAACGTTGTTGTACAGTGAGCAAAAATAAATAAAAAAACAAGACTTCTGACTAACTTTTGATATAATGTTCGGATTTTTACGTACTTTTCCGTACTACTCAATCTGGAAGGCTTAACATTCCATGTGTTAGTGCAGGTGATATATCAAGTTAAGGAATCAGACACAAAAACATACTTTGTCTGAATAAAATTATATTGTTTGCAATGGATTTGGAATTGTGACCCTCTAAATATTTGGGATATAGTCCCAATCTAGGAAATAAGGTATAAGTAGTTTGGTAAGCAAAGTTGTTAATATTTTAAACCCTTATAGTTAATTTTGTTTTATGCAGATTTCGCCATATCTCGAGAACTTTTTAAGCTAATCGTTTTTTACGTGCAAAATATTAAATTCGTTTACCTTATAGATAATTAATTACATGTAAAATTTAATTCATAAAAAATATTTACTATTTTTTATTATGAAATTTAATTACAAGCAGAAATTTAGAAATGTACGAACTACGAATTTTTGTCTCATACTAAAAAGAGTAATTTTTTAGGTAAAAGTATGAAATTTGAAATAAATGATTAGTATAGTTTCTGGGCTATCAAACTGTCCACCCAATATATGTTTCTGAAGCTAAAAATTTAAAAAAAATGGATTCAAGAATGTAATTATGAATGTTTAAACATGTAATTATTAACTCCAAAAACTGAAACATATTTAACTTGAACGTACGAGAATATGCATCATTGAAAATATCTTTTTAATTTTTAGATACTCCCTCATTCTTTGGCAAGTTGAAATGATATTATGAAGCCAAAAGAAAGACGAATGTTTCACTCCCAGCCTGCGATTGACCATCTTTTTCATGGTGTTTCTGAGAGATAGCGTATGCTTTCTTCCTTAATGTCCAGAATGAAATCTCAATTGCTTCATCTTTTTTCCTGAGAAGCATTTTCCTCCATTTTTGTTTGATTTATTTCAATTGTTAGTAGAGTTTGAATGGGAAAAATTCCAGATTCTATCTTGGCCAAGAACTTTATTCAAATTTAAATTCATTTTGCTTTCATATATTAAGCAAATCAGCTGTTGTTTAAATTAATCACCGAATACCTTATCTCGTTTAAAACAAAATAACATTTCAAAGGAAAAGGGATTATTTACGAATTGAGATGAAATTAGGAATAAAATACGGCGAAATAATTTCTGGTAAAATTATCGTGCTGTATGATAATGAGATGTCTGGCAAAAACTATGATTCTGATTAATAAAACCAAACTATGTGGTATTTGAACCATTTATTTGCCAATTTTTTCGTTAATATGGTAAAATTTTAACGGAAATTCTGGTTTTTAAAATTACAATTCTTATTAAGTGAAAAAATGAAAATGAGAAGTAAAGTTAACCAAATAAATGAGTTTTAAGATACCGTAATAAAATTTCCATATTTCATCATGTGTTGTAAAATCATACATTATGGTTAGTTAACTAAAATCATTAACAAAACTCTTCGGTACAATTTACCGAGCTTTATTGTGTCCCCATATAAAACCGTAAACATGGTTAACTTTACAATATTCAGGTAATTTAACTATTATTTTTTCGATGTGAAGATTTTGACTACTTTTTAACTTATATGATTTAAAATTACTTTTCAACAAATATTTCTTCATTGTTTAAAACTCGTTAAAAAAATGACGATAGCTATTTTCAAATAGCAAGAATAAAGCTATAACATATTTTAAAAATAGAATAAATGCAAACTTTTATGTTTCTTACTTTTAAAAATTATTTTTTTCCTGATGCAGTTACATTTCAGTAATGCTCACACTTTTACATCACGTTCTTTAGCATAAAAATTATAAAAATGTCAAAGTAGCGAATTATTTTGAATCATCATTTGCTTGGTATCTTGCAACATAACCTCCTAAAATCCAGTCCCTAATATATTGAGCAGCAATTAATATAGTTTTGTTACTTCCAAAAATAAATTGCAATTTTATTTTCTTTGCAAAGCAATTTTCCACGTAAAATTGTTATTGGCTTTAAGCTCGTTGGTCTGTATCTATAACTACAGTGAAAAATCGTAAGGGGACTACGATTATATTAATTTTATAGCATATTCAATTTTATTTTATGACCATAATGTAAATACACTATAAAAATATCCTACTACATACAAAATATGCTAAAGTTAAACATTGTCATTTTTATGTAATAGTTAAAAATTAATTGCATTTGTTAATTAAAAAATAAAATTTTAACTCACTTACGCTTGTATTAGATTGAAATATTATGAGAAAATTTAATTTTTATGAACATTTCAAACTTAATATGCTCAAATTTAAAATATATGTATTTTAGAAAAAACATTCAACAATTTTATTTATTTTTGTTTTATATAATTCTTTATATTTCAATAATTTAAAAAAAAAATTTTTAACGTCAAGTTAATTCTTTTAAAAAAAGCCCCCGTTCAGTTTATTATTGTTATTTTTCCTAGTTCTAGCAATTAAATATTAAATTCAAGATTTTGAATTGTTAAGTTGGGTTATAATTAACATTCTTCCTCTTGGTTTCAACATGTTTGGCGATTGTTGCATCATGGTATCATAGTTTGGATAAAACAAGTTTTGTAAGCAGCCTCCTAATATTTCCATAATGATTTTCAAACGCTCACTATTTCTGTTGTTGAGTGTCTGCATTTAAGGCGTTATTTGTTTTTGTTCTATGATAACAGCCAAAAATGAATTAAGTATTAAAAATAATAACAAATAATAACAAAATATCTGAATATTATAACAAAAAGAGTCCTTGAGAAGTAAAATAAAACATTGATGGCAATGTGAACTCTGAGAGATCGTAACTGTGAAAGACAGTAATGGTCAAAAGTTACAGTGATAGTTTTAAGTTCCAAAATATATAATTCTGTTTTCAATTTTTTTTAAATATTTACTAAGAGCTTTTGTTTAACAATACTTGTAATTTATGGATCATTTTGTAAATATTTATAATTTTAATGCAGTATTTGCAATTATTTATGTTGCTAAAAGTCTGTAATAATTTTTGGTGCTAGATTTCTGCAATTATTTCCTTACCATGTAAGCAATATTGATTGAAAAAGTGTAATCGATATTGATTTGAAAGTGTAATTAATATTGATTTAATCAATATTGATTGATCATATAGCAAACTTAAGGTATTGACGAGTGTCATTTAGCAGTAGGTGGAGCTCACTAGTAATCAATATTTAACGTAGAAAATTAAACGTTCTCTCATGACGTCACTGACAATTGTTCATTTAAAGGAATTTGACAGTGAAAAAATATCCGATTCGTTGTAGGTTCGAAAATTCTACGTGTATAAACGGACTTCGCAAAATCACTCTAGTACACTACAGTTATACGTTAATAACGTAAAGTCACAAAACTTAACAGAATAGCTTGAAATTGGCCCTCGTTCGTAAATTACACGGTAACTGGCAGTGTGTGATGATTACAAACGTGATAAAATAATTTTATCCCTCGAGATTTTTTCAACAGTTCGTACAACCTGTATTTGTAATTACTAATATAATTGTAATACGTTTAAACGAAAAAGTAAAAAACTAAACCTATTCTTTGCGAAAAGTTATTTAAATCAATTTGAATAAATAAAATGTCAGATTTAGCAGGATAAGCTGGGATATTGCTAAAATGGTGGTATTTTCCCTGTTATACTACTATTTTAGCAACAAATACCAACCTCTTCAATTCTTATGCCTAACAAACGACAAAAAATAAGTATTTTTTTCCATTTTTAAAATTTATATGTCTGTTTTACTTTATATTCTAAATAATTTAATTATTTTGATCATCAACAGTTTATTACCATACACATTTTAAATAAGATTTTCTTTTATTTTTGTTACCATTAAAATGTATATATTTTGCAAAAGAAAAAGGAAACAAAAAATGACAATTTGAAAGTTTTTTTTTTAAATTAATAGTAAAAATCAAATTAAGTTTAAAGAGTTTCTGTGGTTCAAAAAGGTATGAGATATGTAAAAAAAATCATCACTACTTCTTTAAATATGATTTCGGAAACACTTTTAACGAATGTCTTAAAAATGGTAACAAAATTCAGACAGAAAAATGTCTTTCTCGTTTAAAAAAAAATCTAACACGCAATGTCGTGATATTAAATTTCTTATTTCTGTTTTAAAAAAAACTAGTTACTTTTTATTGTAGCACACACAAAAGAAATAAAATTTTTCGGAGTTTTTATCTTTATTCATAATGTTTTCTTTCTCTCAGCGTTTTTTTTCTCCTTTGAAAGAATAATATTCAGTTTTGAATGCTGGTGTCATGGTTTTCAACATAACATCTTTTAGGTACGGTATCATATTCTGCTTTTGTATCTCAAAATGTGTTTGCATACATTAGAATCTGATGGGTTTTTGTCTTTTAAAACAATTTTTGGATATATTTCCAATTATCATACTAATATTATAACTGTCTATAGCGTCTATCTGTACTAATATTACATCTTTTTTCCTTAAATTCAAGTAAATTTTTAAAAAACCGGAATGCTTCTTTCCAGAAATCTCTCAAAAGAAAGGTGGGGTTAAAAGCGTTAAAAAAATCATTCTTGGATGGTGCTCTGCAAACTAAGAATCTGAAATGTGCTGAAGGAATGTTTTTTGCTCACTGTTTATTTACATTATTTGAAGAGTGCTGATTAAAACACTCATTATATCAGTGAATATTATTTATTCATTATCATCTTTCTACCAAAGCTCTCAAAAAGTCAGAACGAACAGCAACTAATTCTTTTAATATACACCGAAGAGCCATTACATTATGATCATCCTGTTAATAACATGTATGACCACCTTTAGACCTCAAAACTGCTAGCACCCGCCGTGGCATTGATTCCACAAGGTGCTGATAGGCAGTCTGAGGTATCTGGTACCAAGCCCTCACCAACTGGTCCTGCAATTATTCCCTCACATTGCGAGGGGGTAGAAAGGCAGCGCGAATTTGGTTTTCCAAGTAGGACCACAAATGCTCTATTGGATTAAGGTGAATTTGGGGGCCAAGACATGACTCGAAAGTCACTGGAATGTTCCTCGAACCTATCCTTGACGATTCGACCCTTATGACATGGTGCATTATCCTGTTGGTAATCACCATCCCCCGCAGGAAAAACTGTTGCCATGAATCTGTGAACTATGTTCAAGTTGCTTACAGACCTCAGGGATTGTTCCATGAGGATTATGGGTCCTAATGTGCCCCATGAAATCATTGTTCCTGGGCGAGAAACCATGAAAGCCTAGGCGAGCCCATTGTTATAGATAGAGGGTGGTCATAATGTAATGGCTCTTCGGTGTATATGTTATATGCACTACTTATGCACTTCAGTTTTCTTCTTAAATATTCTTACCACTGTAATAACTTTTTAATTAGATTTTGGGATCGGAAGTTGGATTAGAATAGCTTAAGTAATTAATTTATAGGAAAAACTATCGGCGATTCACTTGTTATATTTTTTTAGACTGTATATATATTTTAAACGCATTTTGTGACAGAAATATTTCATGAAACCATAAGAAGATGCTTAAGTGCTTTAAAAAATACTTTAGTATTAGTAACTATGCGAAAACGCTTGAAACTCGTATCGTGGTCTTATAGTAAGCTTTATTCAAAGAGTGAGAACTGTATTAAACAAAGATAATGCCTCTAATACGAAGTATGTACAACGTAGTAAAAGATTTCATTAATTTTGTTTCCTTTAAAATGTATAATATGAGCTCAAAAATATACAAATGATCAGTATTCAATATAGCTGAAAAATATATTAGAGATATTTAATTTTTCAATAAAAATCCCATATGATTACTTTCAATAATAGCTTAAGACATACAATATTTTTTCCTATTTCTCCAAGTAATATTCGCAATGGTAACTATCAATGGCAGCAGAAAAATCAATAATAGAGTTTTAATTTAGTCAGCTAAAGTTTAAACTTATTACAACGTATAATATTTTTAAACATCTGATAGAATTTTATTTCTCGAACTAATGCTTAAATGATAACAATGTATAAAAATATTGCCTAAAAATGTTTAATAGATTTTTTCCTACTAATATTCCAAATTCCAAGTAGTTACTATTCATAATAATTTTTCAATGGATATCCCATATGATTACTTTTAATAATAGCTTAAGACATACAATATTTTTTCCTATTTCTCCAAGTAATATTCGCAATGGTTACTATCAATAGCAGAAGAAAAATAAATAATAGAGTTTAAAACTCTATCACCAACTGGAATTTAGTCAAGAATTAATTTAGTCAGCTAAAGTTTAAACTTATTACAACGTATAATACTTTTAAACATCTGATAGAATTTTATTTTTTGAACTAATGCTTAAATGATAACTATGTGTGAAAATATTTCCTGAAAATATTTAATAGCTTTTCTCCCACTAATATTCCAAATTCCAAGTGGTTACTATTCATAATAATTTTTCAATAAATATCCCATATGATTACTTTCAATAATAGCTTTAGACATATAATATTTTTTCTCATTTCTCCAAGTAATATTCGCAATGATTACTATAAATAGCAGCAGAAAAATATATAATAGAGTTTTAATTTAGCCGGCTAAAGTTTAAACTTATTACAACGTATCAACAACTTTTAAACATCTGATGGTATTTTATTTTTTGAACTAATGCTTAAATGATAACTATGTATAAAAATAATTCCTACAAATATTTAATAGATTTTTTCCAACTACTATTCCAAATTCCAAATGGTTACTAGTATTCATAGTAGCTGAAAAATATTTAATAGATATTTTATTTCTCTAATGAATAACCCAAATGTTTTCTACTTAAAATTATATATTTCTAGAAACATTTCCATACAGTTTTAAACATATATTGCCCGGATAAAAAAATTTTGAACAGAATAGCATTCTTAGTATGGCTATCAATATACCTAAACATGACATTTTTAGGCCATTTCTTTGAAATAAAAATACTTTAGCACACAAAAGACAACAAAAGCATTTCCATTTCAATGAAATTAATTTCTTTCAAAATACTGAAAATGTCATTTATCATCTAGAATTCTTGACAAAAATGAAGAATAGCGGTGAACAAATATAAACTATTCCCCAATATTAGAAGAGTAATATCATTTTCCAAACACAGCGTGAGACGTAATTTGGAGCAAACACTTTGAGATCTTAAGAGAGGAAAATTTCTTTAAGGTCTGAACATCTTTAAAGTTCTATATCGGAATGTCAGTAAGGATGAAAACAGAATTTTCCTATCTGCTACTCCGAAAAGCAGGTCACTCACTTCTTTTAAGGCATAGGGTAGACTCCCTTATCTTTTCCAGTTTTTCTTCAACTCCATTTTATTCAGTTTTTTTTTAATCTCTAACCGTCATCTCTATTCAGTTGAACCACCAAGATCCAAATCTATCATACATTTGAAGATCTTTCTTTTCGCTCTTTTCTTTGAATTTCGTTGAAAAAATTCCTTTTCAGGAAGACTTTTACAAAAAGAAACTTTACTTTGGACTGTAAATATTCCAGTTGGGTAGAAGACTGTGAAAAAGCAAATTTTGAAAAATTGAAGAATTAGATTAGAAAAGTGGATTTTGGTACTTCAAAAAGTACATTCGAATTCCTCTTAGGGAAGCAAACTAGCTTTAAGCGATTACGCATAGCGTAGTTAAGAATTTTTTCCAATATTTTTTAACCATTTGATTGCTGAGTATCAACTGTTTCTAAGTTACCAATGCAGTAAAATACTATCCAATCTATCCTAGAAAGAAATTTAGAAAATGGAACTTTATATTTGTTCAGATATATTATTCATACATGTAAATCGAAAGGTTTTTTTTTACTACTTCAAACATTATTTATATTTACTTTCCTAGTAAAACAGATTCCTTTCTTTGAAATATATTAAAAAGATCAAAATATATTTCATGTGCTTTTTTTTCTTATTTCTATCTTAAATATTTCATTTATATGTTACTTGTATTCAGTTTTTGAAAATCTTAACGACTTCATACTAAAATTTCATAGCTAACTCTGCATAAGAAATTCATCTTATTCCCGTTTTAACGTACTTGTAGTTTGATCGAAAAAGCTTATTTTTATTTCTTCAGTTAAATGAATTAAGCGTCCCTTATGATTTCATTTTAAAGAAACTAAACTTTACTATTAAAATATTGCACGTTTTTATATTATCTCTTGCATGTCAGCATAAATGTACGACATCGGAAGTTAAATTTTTAAAGCAAATCATTGCATTTTTTAAAAATACAGAAATATAAAAAAAGAGCATTAAAAATGACATCAAGAAAAAAACTGACTTTAAAAAAATATCTTAAACAGTATTATTCAAAAAAGTTATTAAAGTAAATATGTATCTTACAGTATCTTTTAACATTTAATGCAAGTTTTATACTATATACAATTTTCATTTTCGTGTATAACATTATATGTATATAACATTGCATTTTCTTTTATAACATCGTGTATTCCCGTAATCAGTTGAACATTTTTTTTAATTAACTACAATACATAAAATAAAAAAATACTCTAGTAATTCCTAAATATAATAAAAATTTTAATTTGCTATTAATGACGAGCCAATTATTACGGCATTTTGTACAACATGCAAAGTCTGAAATTCTAAGCCATTAAGAACATGTTACAGTGATCGAAATAAATGGAAATCTGAAGGCGAAATATCTGCCAAGTATGGCGGATGAGGCAATACCTCCCACCCCAAGTCATTAATTGCTTCTAGGGTGCGTCTTTTAATGTCGGAAATATCAAAAGGAATAAATTTTAACTAGGAAAAAAAAACGTTGACTTTTACAAAAGCTTAATGCATTTGGATAAGCATCGCAAATGTTTTTGGTACCAAATGCTGCATTATACTTCCCTTCTAGAACTAAAAATGTGCACAATGCCTGATAGATTCTCTTCTATCTTAAGGTTAGCTATTTCCCCCATATAAAGCAAAAAAGAAATTAATAATAATTTATTTATGAGTAAACAAATGAGTAAACAAATCAATCAAACCCTGAAATGTTTTTGATAAGACTTAGAATTACAGAATGAGCTGAAAAATGATTAACTAGTATCGAAGTGCAGAAAACACACTACTTCTTGCCCTCTCGATAATTTTCAGGATACATTTCAAATTTTCAATATCGCATAAAAGTTTTAAAACAATTCCTTTGTCATATTAAGACGTCTCTGCCCTCGCCATCTAGAACTTTAGATTAAACTTTTCACTTTTTTCTACCTTAATTTTCTTGCTTAAAAACTTTTGATGATATGGTATTATCCTACAGTTCAATTTCTTTCAAAAAATTTAAAAAAATAATTAAAACACTAAATTAAAATAGAAGAAATATCACTTGATACTTTTTGGAATTTCAATGGTACGTTCCTCAAATTTTTAAAGGAATAAAAATAGGAAACTTGAGCTGTTAGCTATTAATTTAAAACGATACATTTGTCAGTTTTTACACTTTTAAAAATTTAATTCAGTTCAAACTTATGAAAACTGATTCAAATAATGCTAAAAAACTCTTACAACGTAAACGATACAAAACAAAGACATATTAAAAGTCTAAAAACAGACAAATGTACACATTTTTACTGCCTTTTAAAAGCAGCTAATTGCAGAACTGTATTGGTAAAATTTTGTCAGAATTAAAAGAAAAAAAATTAAAAACACCTCATGCTTTATATCACAAATTCTGATTAAATGCATCGAAAGATACTGATGGTGGAATTAAATTCCACCACTAGTTCATTTGTGAAAATTAGAAGCAGATTTATAATTTTCCCTTCCCTCACTCACCCCTTCGAGAGTTGAATTCGATCGAAAAGAAAGAGGTCTCTTAAAGATAATGTCTGCTAGATGTGAAATTATTTCTCTTTTACAAGTATACAGACTAAAAAATCTGGCGAACTTTCAAAGCAAGAACTATAATAGAAAGATCACACTCCAATTAGCAGAATTGAATTTTGCAGATGTTTAAGTTTTAAAATCACATATAAAATTCATTTTATTGATTTTAAAGTTATTATTAAGCTAGAATTTTTACCTATTATTAAGTAGAATTTTTACCTGTTCAGAATTTTTACCTGTAAAACAGCGAGTAGAGCTGTTATTGCAAACAGATGAAGAGCATAACTGGCTATAAAAGGTTAATTTTGTTTAACACTGCTCCCCAAAAAAGATGCTTTAATGCCTGCATTTTATAAAGCTAAATTTAAAGATGAAAGTAAAAAAATTCTACTGTTTTGAGTTATAAATTAAAAATTTACTCAAAAAATTCTGAATTATGCAAGTATTCTTATAATAATTTATTAACCTGAATTAGAATTGTTACAAGACATCGTTTGAAATCAATTTTAGAGAAAAATTTGAAACATTATTTTTCCAATTGCAAAAGTTATGGCAAATTTGGCGAAAATGCAGCGATTATTTACAAATGTTCGGTAATTTATGTCTTTGCAAAAATGCTAACGCAGAACAAACTATTTCTGTTTTCCCAATATAGTCGCTTTGCTTCAATTAGTTTTTTTTTCCTTTTTCTTAAGAATTTACATGCAAAAAAATTATATGAAATAATTATTTAATTAGATAAAATCAAAAAGGGATAATTTTTGAATATAGTTAATCTCTGAAAATTTTAAACCTATTTTCTTTGCCATATTTTAACATAATTAGATGATTTTAGGAAATATTTATCCAAAAATCCAGTACATAATGTTATAAAAATACTATTCTATATATAATGATTCTCAGAGTAATTTGTAGCTTTGCTGAATAAATGATGCATTTACCCTTAAACCCACACTTGCTCTTTCACAATCTGACACTTATTTTGGACATAACTGATAAAATAATTATTTAATTAGATAAAATCAAAAGGGGATAATTTTTTAATAGAGTTAATCTCAAAAAATTTTAAACCTATTTTCTTGGTCGCATTTTAACATAATTAGATAATTTTAGGTAATATTTATCCAAAAGTCCAGAACATAATGTTATAAAAATGCTATTCTATATATAATGACTTTCAGAGTAATTTGTAGCTTTGCTGAATAAATGATGCATTAACCCTTAAACCCAAAGTTTGGAAAAAGATGTTTCGATCCTATTATTCACACTTGCTCTTTCACAATCTGACACTTATTTTGGACATAACTGATACCGCCAACGACTCTCTGACTCTTCGTAAATAATTCTTAAGATATTTCCTTTTTTTCATCCTTAGATAAAATTCACATCATATATATTAACCGGATTGCGTTCGTATTATCCTTGGAGAGAAAAAGGAATAATGTATTTGAAACGCATCTCTTCTCTTAGCTTAGCTTTTTTTATAGATAAATCTAAGAATATATTTTATGCAAAGGTCGTTAGTATTTAAGGCAGCTGCTCATATATTTGCAGCTTTTTAAGCAAATATTTATTGATTGCAATCGGTAGCAGTAAAATATCCGTAGCTTCGAGAAGTAGTAAAAATATTGATCCTTAACACGAGTTGTACTCTTAATACATCTTTGGAAGTAAATTTTTGAAGAAACTTTTAAAAAGAGAATTTTTAATGACGTTACTGCACAAGGATGCATTCCAATAATATTTATAAGAAAATTCTTACCAAGTAGAATAAGTACTAAATGAAGAAAAAATTACCATATTATTGCATTGGACATAAATAAAGCGACAAATATTTAGTGTAATTTAAAAAGTTTAAATATGTGTTTTGCTAAGGAATTAATTAATTGGGATTGGTTACAACTCGCAATTTCAGTTGTCTTGTTCTTACTAAACTAATAATTTAATTGTTAAAAAATTAAGTGGAAATCTAAAATAATAATTTAGTTCAATACATTTAGTAAGTGATTCCTTTTTCTTAATTATAATAAAAATTTTAAAAATCAATAAATTTAAAATAAAGATAAACTTTTTGCTTATTTGGTATGAGACAAATGCATGCTTGAATTTAAATTGTTTGTAAGAACTACGATATAAACCAATACTATAGGAAAGATGTATGAATGGGAAAATTAGTATAGCTGCCCTGGATGTCTATAGCCTTGATTGATATCATCCCACAGATTCTCAGTTGAATTAAAATCTGGTGACTATGCAGGCCAAATAAGGAAAGTCAAATCTCCACCATACTCTTTGAACCATATAAAGACTGACCACTTTAATGTCAAAGAGTATTGCGCGCTGAAATTATCTGTTCAATGCAGAGTGCGGCATTAAGAAGTTTTTGATCTACGATAACATTCAAATTGCCATTGAAGGAAATAAGGGACCTAGAGAAGGGAACATCAAGAGACTTTGTTCTACAGGAATCCATCTATCAGTAAAGATTCACAAAAATTATTTTTCCTAGTGGATGGTTTTAAAACAAATACAACTTTTATAAAAAAATTATCAGAACATGACCATTTGGTTTGGGTATTATTATGTGTCTTTAAATATTTATAAGAAGTGTTGGAAAAAAATGTTTAAATATAATTTTATCAAAATATTAGAACATTTACCATTATTCGTAAACAGTCAAATAAAAACATCCGAAAACATTTTTTAAAAAAATATCAGGGCAAAATCAGGACATTTTTGGGAACAGTATAAATATACCAGACTAGTTTTAAATTAGGCAAACGAAAAAAAGCATAAATTCCTCTACTTAAGTGCATTAAAAGAAAATTTTATAGTAGATTAATAATAAAATGTATCATTTTTAGTTTCTGAATAACTTTGTTTAGAACAGAAAAATTTTACAATTTCCAGTATAATTTCCAGTATAGTTAAAAATTAATGCAGGGTAAGCTTCCACAGTACCATTGCATTAAAAAAATAACCAGTATCAATTTATTACTATTTTTTCGCAACAATATATAATGAAAATTTGTAATCAAGTTCAAAACTTCTGTAATCAAATAATTTTTAAGTAAGATTTCAATAATCTCGAAATGAAAACACAGTGAATATTCAACTAAATTTTTTTGTACACAGTTAATAATAGCGGATAATGCCTCAATTAATTGCGATTACTGTATAGCTGATTGTAACTCATCGTTTTTGAAATCGTATGAAGGAGATGAATCAATAAATGTGAAACTGCAAAACTCTGCCCTAAAACTCTGCCAACGATTTGTTGCTACATTTTCTGTAAATAATAAACAATCATGTGACTCATTAATTCCTCGCCATAAAAATTTGATAATGTGAAACCTTTAATTGATTATATTTATTATAGAATGAGTGGATGCCCTAAGAAGATGAAATAATGAATCCCGCTAGTAAAGCTGTGAGCCTGAACCCTGTATATTATTAGTAGTCCCTAAATTGAAACTAATGTATATTTTGAGATTTCTTCTAGTATTATTAATTTAAACAAGAATATGTTAGATCAACAATCGAAATCTTAAATCAAATTTTTATAAATAAGCATTATATTCTTAGGAAATGGAATGTCCCGAACACACACAAAAATTATCAGGATAAAAAGCTAAAACTCAGGACCAATAAGGCCAAAAAATTTTATCAGGAAATTCAAGAATATCAAGACAACGAAATATTCTGCATTACCAATGCTACCGCTAGGGAAAAAGATTTATAAACTACCAAAAATCCGTAGCAAGAGGGAATGCCCGTACTATTCCAAGAACATATCCTCCAAACTATAATATTTCTCACCAACTTTAAGTGATAAGGCAATGTAGTTGGGGATTAAGGCTCCTCGGGGTCTATATTTTCTCCAAATTTGTACCCTGCTATCTGAGTAGCGGGACGCCATGCAGATTCAACGGTTAATATGACCCTTTCGAAGTCAGCTACTGCCCAATCCTTGTGTTTCTTTACAAAATGGAAACGTCTGCAGCTCTTTCTCAAGTCAGACTTTATAGGCTTAGATAGCGTGTAGTGTGGCAAACACTTCCTTCAGTAACCTTAATAGTTGTTCCTTGAGTAAGGTTAACCGCAATTTGACTCACTGCATTGGACAGGGCACCTTTGGCAAATCTCTTTTCATTTCAAGCATTCAGTTTGCTGTTACGACCACAAGCGTGATGTTGAGACCCAAATATCTATTTAGAATCCACAATGTGAAAAAATGAATTATTGCTGCTCAAGAACATTTGAAAAGTCCAGCGGTTTTTCTTCTTCTGATTCTGGTTTCAAAACTTTGAGTAATTGCAATCATACTTCGTCCCATTCTCTTCATTTTTCTTTTCTTTTTTTGTTAGTGCAGTTGAGAATTCACTTGTCCTGTATTGTTTTTTCTATTGCTATCTCTCCCTCTAGCAACGACAACAGGAACTAATGACTCATATACGTATGAGTGTGTAAACCAGTCCTAATGACAACTCAAAGAATATACATTAAAAAATTAACTATTTCTTTTTTAATTTAATAGTTTCAATCAAATAAATATAATAATAGAAAGCTTTTTGTTAGGGCAGGAAGTAACCTAACACCTTTATAAACAAACTTAAAACTTAATGTTAATGATACTGTTAACTTGAAAAGCATAAATTCCCTCTTGAGTGCACATAAAAATATTTTTAGGAAAAAGAAGTAAATAAACATAATAAAATTTGGAAACAAATGTATCTTAATCAGAAGAAATGTGTAGGCTTTGTCAAATTTTTTGCTCCTNTAAAATTAGAAAATGTATATTTTGCACCCAATATGCGTAGAAATTTAATAAGCGGTTCGAATATGGATTTAGCAGGGATTACTGTAAAATGGGGTAACAACAAAATGACTGTATTTGGTAAAAACCATAATTATTTATTTACTGTACCTAGAATTGATAAGTTGTATATACTTAAAGGCTATGTTGAAAAAGTGGTAGTAACTAAAGAATTAGCATTTAGTACAGGTCTAGATAGGGAATTGGTTCATAGACGATTTTGCCACTTAAATATTGGAATGTTAAATCATATGAGTCAAAACAATGTTGTGAATGGTTTAGATAATTTGTGTGGTAAATTTGATACTTGTAATACTTGTAAAATAACTAAATCGACTAGAACTAGTTTTAAAGTAAATCATGGTATAATGACTAAAAGTGTATTAGAGAAAGTACATATGGATGTTTGGGGTAAAAGTCCAGTAAATTCAGTTGGCGGAGCTGAATATTTCGTATCTGTAATAGATGATTTTTCTCGTTATGTTGAAATTTTTACTACTTATTTTTACAAAGAGAAAGATGCAAAGATATATATATATATATATATATATATATATATATATCAATTTTCAAACTAGAGAAGCATCTAGCAGCAATTTTCTTAAAAAATTAGATAAATTATTACTTAAAAATGTCTTCTAATATTTAAAAGAAAATTAGTACTATAGTTCAAATTCTCACTTATAAAAATTTCAGCTGCAGTTGGAATTTTTCCAGTACATAAAACTTAAAACAACAGTCCACTTTTTGATTTGGATCATAAAATAAAGAGTAAACTTTTATGTACCTTATGTTCCCCGCTGTTACCAATGTTGAAAAATATTTAGATACGAAATAAGATATCTGAAAAAGTAAAAATCACAGTTTCCGCGCATGCATTATTATTACCAACTAAAATTACTTCTTGTTAAATTATAAAGAGAAATAGTGCTTGATAAATGATAGAATGGTAACAGAGGAAAAGATTAACAGTAGAACTAAATTTTCAATGATTTTTCATTGTAAATTACTAAATTTTATTCATACAAACATTGATGCCTACCTATGTTTCTTTTAATAAACATAATCTGTAATGAAATATTAAAAAAATCAATAATTTAAAGTCAATAAATGAAGTTAGTATGAACATGGTAATAATTGGAAGAGTGGCAAAAGGAGAAAGTCAGACAGGCTCCATTGAAAAGAAGAAATGTTTATATTAAACAGAGAGTTGTGGTGGCTCAGGGGATAGAGCGTTCGAATTCGGCAACCGGCTCGTACCGACCACAGTGCTGACGCAAAATATCCTCAGTAGTAGTTGGATCTTGAGTTAGAGTTTCCTTACAGTCAGGCTGGCCAAGGGAGAGTTTCGTGGTTTTCCGCTTCAAGTAACGCAAATGCGGGTTAGTTCCATCCAAAAGTCATCCACGAAGGTGAATTTCGCCCAAGTCCAAACTTAATCCAGGAGTTCCCTTGTCTTCTGGATTGGGTTCAAAATTACAAGGTTACGGAGTTGAATACTAGTAGTAGTATCTGATCTAGGTATATTTAGGGCAGTTTGAAAATTAGGATAAAATAAACTTGAGTTTGTACAGAATTAGAACAAAGGAATATGTGCGAGTCTTGCAAGGCTTTAAGTGTTGCTCATTTGCCCATATTGCAAAAACATGTAAAGCAGAGGAGGTATGCACAAATTATGGCAGTAAATGCCACAAGTTTGATGATTGCACTGCCAAAAAGTAGGTGCAGTAATTGTGAACAATCAAAGATGCAACTTAAACCTTTCTACATACCATAGCTTACTGTATAATTACTGTGAAACCTACATATGGAAAAGAGAACAAATTATTAAGATAATAAATTATAAATAAAGTAGTTTACAAACTTAACATACTTCATATTAATCTTAACCATTTTCATATTGCTAGTGCTCAACACTCCGCAGATTTTATCTATAAACAGATTGCTGTAAGCTCATTAAACGAACCCTATTTTAACACAGTTAATAAAATTATTGAATTTCAGACATAGAATATGTATAATTGCTGGTGATTACAGTACAAAAACGGCAATCCTCATAAATCGTAAACTACTTAACTTGTTAACTATTACTACTAAAAGAGACTTAATAATCAGTTAAATTAGAATAAGCGATTTCAACTTTCACTTCGTGAGCATCTATGCCCCCCCCCTTTTGGAGTCCATTCAGTGATGGCGGTGATTGCTCCTAACTTTGCTCCAACACTAACTTTACTCCAACCTTTGACTCAATCACGGAACAAAGCTGCATTGACGTCACACTTACCCATCGTGACGTCGATGTAACAGGTTGGTCGATGTAACATTTCTCTGACGAGGAAATAATGAATGACCTTAGGCTCTTAATCGTGTCGATAGCTTTGGATAAAGCATCATCTCTTACTTCGAAGCATATAAACTATCATGATGATCTGGATCTCTTTACCTTCTCATCATCCTTTAAGAGACTTGTGGTGGAGACGGAAGATGCTGTAGCACAGATAACTACTACATCTCAATTGGACGATTTTCTTGAAGATTATTGGAGATATTTCTCATAGCTCAAGTAAGAAAATCTGTAAGAATCATAAACATTGCCCTAAGTGGTGGTCGGCTGACCTCTCAATACAAAAACGAAACTGAGAGCAAGAAAAAGACTTTGTCAAGCTGAAAAGGATCTTCAACTTAGAATTAAAAAAGCAAATTAAATACCGAAAATAAAAAGCTATCTGTAAAAGAAACATTAAAAAAACGAAAAAGAAAAGACTAAGAAATTATCTTAAAGATATTACAATCCAAGAATGTTTTGGTCCTGGCTATTTGATTGCTAGGGGCAAGTTTAATAGCCATGATCACTTTAAATGTATGCATAAATCAGATGGAAGTATAACCACCACTTAAAAAGACAAAATTGAAGCTATTCTGGAATACCATTTACCATTGAACCAAGACCCCTTTCTTTGCTGGAACTTTCAAGCTATAACAAAGATCGACTATTTACTAGGAATGAAATTACAGCTGTTGTTAAAAGTATAAAGAACAATAAAGCTGCAGGTTTTGACCACATCCCTCCCAAACTCATTAAATCCATATTCTGCCTGAAACCAAAATGGTTCATTAACATGCTTAAAAATGCCATTCTCTCAATTATTTCCCTACAATATGAAAAAAAGCTAAACTAGTTCTCCCTAAGCACATGGAAAGGATTTACGCCAAACTAACAGCTATCGTCCCATTTCTCTTCTTCCGCTTTGGGGGAAAGTGTTGGATAAACTCTTAATAAATAGATTAGTCTTTTACCTTGAATCTAATAATATTTTACAAACTGATCAACATGTTTTTCGGAGAGGTAGATAGACTACCACAGCTTTGAAGTCCATACTTGAGAAAACTAAGAAAATAAAGGACATAACACACAGGGTATTTCCATTGATATCAAAGGTGCCCTTGTCGTCCTTCTGGTACAAAATCATAGAAAAACTGAATTCCTGTAACTGCTCCTATGACTTAGTTAAGTTGATTTCTAGTTTTTTGGACAATGGAAGGATTCTGTTTGATATCCAGAGTGAGAAATTGGAGAGGAATTTAGCAAGAGGAGTCCCACAGGGATCTAGTCTTGGATCGATCTTATGGCTATGGCTACTTATAGCGAACACTCTCTTCTATATGCCAAGAGAATCTAATGAGCAAATAATCGCTTACGCAGATTACTTTCTGGTACTCCTCCACGGAACATTTCTTGATAGACCTGAACCCCAAGCCACTGTGATTTTAGCGAAATGTGAAAATTGGGCTGCGTCTCACATTCTTCAATTCAGTACCAAAAAAACTGTCGTGATAGTTTTTCCCAAAACCAACTTTAAAACTCCGTGGAGTCAATATTGCAAAGAGGGAAACCATAGATTATCTGGGATTTAGATTGCAGTATTAACTCTCCTGGTTGCCCCGCCTTGACTTTATCCATAGCAAAGTTACTGAATTTTATGTTAAACTAAATAGGATCTTTGGGGTTGACTGGGGAATTGACCCTGAAGTTCGGAAATTTCTTTTACCTGAACAGCAGTCAGAAACTTATCCTTTATGGTGCGGAATTTTGGTTTGGGAGCAGGAAAGAATAATTAATAAATTGAAAAAAATGGAGAGTTCATTACAATCTATCACTAAAGCATACAAGACTACATCTACTGACGCTCTCCAAGTACTTGCTGGGACAATCCCTCTAGATATGGCCGGAAAAGGAGAAGCTCAATTTAATAATATTTTCCAGCATAAGGAAGAACACATAATTTATAAAACCAATACCCAAACCTTATATTTACCATCCTGCTGAAGAAGTTTTATTTAAATTTCAACTACACCTAACTAGTTATAAAGGATTAGAATTATTCGCAGATGGATCAAAACTTTTAGTAAGCAATGAATTTAAGACAGGATGTGCTTTCGTGGCCAATCTGGAGGGAGAACCTGTTGAAAAAAAACTTTTCGCATCTCTGATCACGTTTCCGTGTTTAAGACTGAATTATGGGCCCTTTTCCAGTCATTTTATTGAATTAAAGAACAACGAATTACAATTGAAATTTCAATTTATATCGATTCACTGTCTAGTCTGCAAGCATTGGAAAATAGCAACTCTAATTAATATTTAGTTTACTTAATTAAACAAGAATTCACAAACAATGTCATTTTTCATTGGACAAAAGCACATGCTGGCCATATGGGCAAGCTGATAGGTTACCCAAATTAGCCTGTGAGCAATCGACAGCCAACTTGTTTGAAGATCCCAGCAGAAGGACTGCAATAAGAACTTTGGAAAACGAAAAATTGATTGAATGGCAGGAAAGTTGGAGTGACTGCTATACAAAGAGAAGGCACACCTTCGAGCTCCTACCGAAAGTTCAAAACAGGAAAGTCATGCGGAATTTCTTTTTAAATAAATTCCTAACTAATCATGGCTGTCATGGACAACATTAGTCCACTTTTTTCGGGGGAGCTCAGCTGTGTAGTACTTGTTAGCTTGTTGAGGATAGGGAACATATATTTATCCATTGTTCTAATTTTAAACACATTAGAGAGAAATTTTTTCATTCGAAAACCACCCATGAGTTCATTAGGCAACATTGGTCAAACCCTAAAATAAAAAAAAGGAAATTGAGGAAATGGTGAAAAAATTGTTTAGTAGCAAGTCACGTTCCTGAATCTTAATGGCCTCTTGCTGCCTCTTGCTGCCTATTGCTGGGAAAGATATACTGTAAATTTCTAACTGCTTTATCTGTTCTGGTTTGAATTTTATTTGAATTTTTCTCTTAAATTTTTTTTTCGCATTTTAATTTCATGCTTTTTGTCGATCTGTGTGATTTCTCATTTTGAACATTTAATCACTAGTGTCCCTAGGAGCATGTCATTTTTTGTATTTAGGAGAGATTGTTGGCCATTTGCACTATGCTTCATAAATTATTCATCTGATTTTCAATGTACATATTCACTGCTATTCTTCTATATTTTTATGCTCCTTTTGATTGTACATTTACAGTGTTAAAAAATAATCTTTTTCGAGAACTTGAGCACTTCGAGCTATCGGCTTGCCGTCAGAAGCCCCCCTGCGGGGGCGGGTCAGAGTTAAACTAGTCATTAGTAGTCGTAAAACCCAAAAAGTGGGTCGACTGTTCATCGACAGTTATAAAATAAGTCATATTAAACTGAAACGCTTAATTTTATCTCACCATCTTTTCTTCACGTTTTATCTTTAAAAATGCTATTTCATATGTATCGAAATTAAATAAAAAAAAACCTATAGTTAATCAATTGAAAAGCGTGAAACGTTGCTTGGAATTTTTTTTCAGTGAATAAAATGACAAGTTTTTTTGGAAATGATCCAATAATGATCAGAATATTAGTCATAATTATGATAAATAAAACCACAACTGAAATCATACTAGTTGCATACTTTTGATTCTAAGAAAAAGTGCAAACTCATATTTTAATATTAATGTTATGTTGTACTTTCTACGATCAAAGTTTTCTTTCGATTGAAATCCGAATGCATTTAAATTCTAAAGTAATCTTCAAATTTATCTATTAAAAAAATTAAATGCTATTTATTGTATTGAAAAAGATTAAACATTTTCTTCAAAAACCGAAACAAATAAACGTACCTTGCTACTGACTTTAATCAATTTAGATCTGATGAGATGTCAAAACTAATTAATATAAAAAACCTTTAACGAGAAATATTGATTTTTCCAAAATTATTCACTTAAAATTCTTTAAATTCTTTGAGTTTTGAAATGTGTCAGTTTGACTTATTCTTCTTTAAACAATAAATCTTAACAGATACTTACATTTAAGTATTTAGAAAAAAGAGAAAAAAAGTCTAAAGTTTCGTTGTCAAGAGTTTAAATTTATTGAAAAGAACATAGTTTTGTGAAAAATGCCCGCATGAATTAAATGTAGTTCGTTTTAAATTAGAAACGTGCGACTTACGAGAAAAATATTCTGGATTTATAAATTATAAACAATTCACTGCTTCAAGCAGTACCACAGAACACACTCACATTTTTTAATAATTAATATCAAAAATAATTTATGAAAATACATTGAAAAGCAGGTTCAGTTTTAAACAAAATGCAGTTTTAAATCATTTATTATTGTTATACCTAAATCTCAAATCTAATTATATCTAAATGAAATTGCTCTTTCAGTAATTGGGAACTAATTTCCAGTTCTTAAAATAAAACAATGAAGTTTAAATAATGTAAAATCAATTATTTTATCGAATATACACATTAGAATTGTAATTTCTCGAAAAACACTACATCACAGAAATTTTTGACAATCGACAGTGGAAACTTTTTCATATGTCAAAGGGAGGGGAGGAAATATTGTGGTGCTAAAGCTGGGATTCGAACCCCTGTTCTGTCGGTCATAAGATTAGATTAGCCCTCTCAACTATAATATGTAAACAGCTGCAAGGAACTAAGTGGCTTTATTAGGTGAGCCTAGTTGGTGCTTAAAAATTCAAGTTGATTAACCGTATTAAGTGAAAGCAGTTACTAAACCGTTTTTCTCAGCGTTAACAGCTTGAATACTATCTTATTTATGGTTATTTGACTGTTTTGTTTGAATATGGTAAAATGACAATTAAATAAATTGTTATTTTGCTATATGACAGTATATGGTTACGATTTTGGCTATTTGAACCACTTTGAGAGACGTTCGTCAAACGTCTCGTAGTTAGGTACCCTACCACTAAACCACTGGGCATTAAGTATTTTTAAATTTTCGAATGCTGCTTTATCGGTATGGACTGGTTAAAGCATTTTATTACTTTAAGGGGAGAGCGTCTTTCAGCTATACCACTAATACACAAATTTTCATCTCAAAATCGAGTCGTACTCTCCCTTTGTAACCTCTTTGTTCTTAAATATTAATTTAAGTAAAACTCAATACAAAATAATATCGACTTCTGATTTTAAATATCCTTATGTTTTGACTTTAAGTAGCGCATTTGATTTTTTCGTTCAACCAACAATATTTGATTCATATATTTGATTCATAAAATTTTAAAATAAAATCTGTTTGAATCATAGAATTCGATTCGGTGTTTACCTCCTCTATATTAATTTAAAATATGGGTGTGCTTCTTTTCTGTCTCAGTACTTATCATTGAAGAATTATGAGGCTGAATATGAAATTTTTTAAAGATATCCAATTATATTCTTAAATGAATATCTGGTGAAAAATTAGTTTGAAAATATTACAGATAAAAATAACGCAAATTTAAAGTCAAATTTGGGAAAGCACTAAGGCGGCAAAAGCCCAAATTTGTCTTCAAATACAGTACTCGTCAAAATTTTAGACTCATTCTTAAATTTTTTTAAAAATGAACAAATAACAAGTTTTTTAAAGTGAAAATCACAACAAATTAACTTTTTTTGGTAAATATAGGTACACTTATGACGCAAGAGCTATAATTTCATGTTTAACTTATGAATTTCGTCCAAACTTGGTTTCTTCGAAATATACTCCTTAAGCCTTAATCACAGCAGTGCACATTTTTGGCATTATTTCTATTAGGTTTTGCAATGTTTTAGTTGAGATCTGGTTCAAGGAACTAAATGGAGATTCCCAAAGATTGTTTTGATTGGTACATCGCATTTTTCTGACATTTCTATAGAGTTCATACCACAATAGCTCAATAGGATTAATATGGGGGTTCGAGGGGACCAATCCATGTATTTCAGTACTTCTTTCTTTTCTTTTGATGCAATGCAGTTTCTACACAATTTCGATGAATGAGTCCAATCATTATCTTGCTGAAAAACAAGTCCGTGTCCAACGATTCTCTGTCTACATGGAAAAGCGAAATGCTGCAATATTCTGTGATACAATTTTTTATTCTTAATTCCCTCTATTCTTACAAGATCTCCAACTTAGTCACCGGCAAAACATTCCCAAACCAGGACTGCACCTCCACTATGCTTCACTGTTGGTAGTAAATATTGATCTGTTATATGTCCACTAACTAAATGACGAACACACCGCCTTCGTTTGCTTCCAAACAACTCAAATATGACTCGTCAGTAAAAAAAAAAAAAAAAAAAAAAAAAAAAAAAAAAAAAAAAAAAAAAAAAAANAACGATTGACCACTGTTCTAAAGACCAGTTAAAATGTTTTTAGCATATTGTAGCCGTTTAACTATGTTTTGTTTTTTCGAAAGTGGCCTTTTAGTAGCTAAACAACCTGTTAAATTATAGTCACGAAGTTGACGTTGTACAGTAGTTACTGACACTCTTTTCTGCCCAGCAGCATTCACTTCCTCACGAATTTCTGGTGCTGTTCGAGTCTTCGAATACTTACTTTGAATGCAGATAAACTTATCCTCACTTTAGGACTTTATTCTAAGTCTCCCTGATCGTTGGTGGCTCTTATTTTATTAAGTTTCTTTCTTCCTTTTTTTCAAAATTCCGACAACAGTGGTCTAGGAAACATTAGTTTAAGATGCAATTATCTACTCGAATAGCCTATTCCAAGAATTGCAATAATAACTGCACGTATTTAGACCGATATTTCTGGTCGTTGATCCATATTTCTGCGATAAATTGTATAAAAAA
This sequence comes from Parasteatoda tepidariorum, assembly GCF_043381705.1. Lineage (NCBI taxonomy): Eukaryota > Metazoa > Arthropoda > Arachnida > Araneae > Theridiidae > Parasteatoda > Parasteatoda tepidariorum. Next base: position 11,606,207 of record NC_092215.1, on the reverse strand, counting down.
AATTTTGACTTTTATTTTTAATATGCCCAAGTTATTCTGTCTAAATAAGGCTATTCTATCAATAATTTAAGTGTGTTACGTACATGAACTTAACTTATAATGAACCTTACGAAAGAAGATGAAAAGTAAATTGCTTATAAACAAAAAATTAGTGAGATAAATTACAATTTTTTGGAATAGGTATTTTCAAGCGCTTCCGTTTATTTCGTAATTATCAACAGAACAGATCAAAATAAAAAAAATAATGAATAGTTTTAAAGGGAAATAGCAGTTTGAGAAGTTTGTTGATGTTTATGTTTAATATATTATATGTTTAAGTCAGAAATATTACAATTCTTTTGAAAGTTTGGATCTAAATACAAGTGAGACTAAACTTTTGACTGATATTGTATATTTATAAAGAGAAATTAGAGAATAATAATTAAAGTGGAATTGACAGAAATAAATTGAAATAGAATAAAAGATGCATGAATACAATGCCGGGCTTCATTAGTGGACTATGTTGGACTTCATCAGTGGACATATGTGCATTTACGTAAGAGCTTTTTGTTATAAAATATTGGAATAAAAATCGCATTTATCTACTCAATACAGTACAAAACAAATAAAAAAATACAAAATAAAAAAACAAAGCAAACGAGCTCTGTAGAAATATATTGAACGAGTCGTTTTTGGAGCTCCAGACCCATGTCAATGACTAAGAATGAGTATATATACTATGATAAATAATTTTAAAAAAATAATAAAAAAGTACCGAAGAGTTGAGATAATATAAATATAATTCAAAGTTTTAAGGGCAATGGTAAGCGGGAGAATCTGGTTTAAAGGAAGTTAAATCAATCATAAAACATCAAAACTTTAACTATGGAAAAAGACATACAAGAAGAAGATAAAAATAAAGGGTTTATAGAATTACTATGATAAAATACTTTAAACATTAAGAAGAAGAAAACTGAAAGTTTTTACGAGTTTTTTAAATCTATTTATGCTATCTGCATTTTGGATTTAAGCAAAGAGAAATTTAATACATTTTGGCGATAAATAAAAACTTTTTCGAAAAAAGTTCTTGCTGGGATTGTATTAAAAAAATTTAGTTAGATCTTCTACTGCTAGTCGCATATTTTTATTACAAGTGGACAGGTTCTTGAAAAAAATGTAGACATAGTTTGTTAGAAAATAAATCACGGATAAGTATGTTGAGTAACTACTGATGCTTCGGTAAATTCGTTCCTTGTGTTTATTAATTCGTTTGAGTCAATTAGTAAGAATTAAATAAATTTATCTTTTACGTAATTTATTTATATTAGCTGCATAATCCCCTCCCCAAACTGATATATATTTATATGTTATCGTCAACAATCACATAGTCGCTGTGGTGAATGTATTAAATATTTGTTATACCAAATATTATAATAATTTGTTCGTTGACATTATTATATTTATTCCATATTTTAATATCTTCAGAGGAAAGATTAGGAGAGACATAAGTATTCAGAGTACCAGTTAAATGCATATCAGACAGTGGGAAATATATATATATATATATATATATANTATACAGGGTGAATCTAAAAGGATGGGGAAAATTTTAGGAAGTGATAGTACACACCCAAGCAAACAATTTTTATCAAAGAATGCATGGTCGAAAACAAAACAAAAAACTGTTAGAGGGCGTCAAGAGTTACATTCCTATATGAGGTAAAAACACACAAGGAACGATGAAATTATGTTATAAAAGCAAATTTAATGGAATGTGATTACAATAAGTGTACAAAACAATGGCCAGCAGCGGCTATACACGCAGTACAACGACAAAGAAAAGATTGGCGAACATTCTGAAACACACCAATCATATCGCGAACTTCCCCTGCAGCGGCCGAAAACTCGGCGACAAGCTCTTCTGCAGATTCAATGTGAGTCTCATACATAAGAGCCTTCAGCTGTCCCCTTAAAAAGAAATTGATACATGAAAGATCTGGCGAGCACGGTGGCCTAGCTATGGGTTTGGAAAGGTTACGTCCAGATAGCTTCGCACTTCTCGTACGCAATGAGATGGTGCTGCTTTCTGTTGGAACCTAATGCAGAAACGAAATGCATATTGGCTTTTTCCTTAATGGAGAACGGCAAAATCTTCAGATATGTTACTACCGCTATTGACAATGCACTCTCGAATCAGCAGCTTTTATGCATGAATCGTAACGAAAATTTGTATACGAGCTCTTCTTCTTCCCATAACATGCAAATTATAACTCGCAACGCGGTAACTCGCAACAGGAATGGAGCTTTCACGTTTGCAACTTTCCAAATGCGCCAGCACTTTTGCGTTTTGTTTTCGACTATGCATTCTTTGATAAAAATTGTTTGCTTGGGTGTGTACTATCACTTCCTAAAATTTTGCCCTTCTTTTTAGAATCACNACTGTTCTATCTTTATATATATACTGTTCAACACCATATCCATGTAATTTTGAACCCAACCCAGAAGGCAAGGGAACCCCTAGATCAAGCATTGGGACAAACTAACCATAGTGGAGAACTTTCAGAATGGAAATATTATGGAACTTTCGTTACCTGGATAGAAACACCAAGAAAACCATCAATGTTTATCCCAGCGGCAATCTGCTTAGCCATACAAGTATTCATGTATACAAAGATACATGTATAAAGTAAATTGAAACAGAACAAAAGTTACAAAAATGCAATGCATTACTTGATCAGGGGGCACGTATTCATGTGAAGGCTTTTCCGTTAAAAGATATTCCACAAAGCAAAAATTTTTTTTTTTTAACTATTTAAATTTATTTTTCTATTTCAATAAAATTATACGTCTCTTATTTTCATACAAATATATGTTTTCATGATTTTTTCAAGGTCATTGATTAAAATTACGTGATGAAACTATATGACCTAAAATTCAAGATTAAAAAATATCTGAAAAATTAGTAAAATAAAAAAAAATTGCTAAAATTTTTTTTTTGCATCATGTTTATTGTTCATTATTTAACAGAAATACATGAATAAAGTATCAAAAACACATAAAATGTGAAGCTTCAAAACATTAAAAGATATTTTAAACTTTAATACTAACAACCCAACAGGAAGAAATCAAAATTGCAGTTAAAATAAAATGAATAGAAATTTAACTGATCTTGATTTTCTCAGATATTATTTCTTTGAAATAAGTGCAAGAAAAAGCTTTTAGGTCTTTTCAACAGTTAACCAACTTTCAAAGAGAGAAGAATCTATTGATTTCAAAGGAATGAAATGTTCTACAAACGCATACAGTTGGCAGATTCCATCATTTTCCCATTTGATACGTTTTTCATACTATTTTATCTTAAAGAAAACATCCCTTTTATATTTCTGTAAAATGTTTCCTTTTGTTAGTCAGAGGGATTGCTATTGCTCGCTTCAATGCTCACTACGATGACACAAAATCCTGGGAAAATAGTTCTGATAATAACAATAAATATAATATAAAAAATAATATGAATCAGTTCATTTCTATGAATGTATTTTAAAGGCCCTCTTTAAAAGGTGGATACGATAAGTATCAACAGCTAATTCGGAATTCTATTGATATTTATGTAATATGCATGAAAAACTCACTACTTTTGCAATATATTAATTATATAAATAAAATAATTTTTTTCATTGAATTGCAGGACACCAGATTATTTTAAGTCATAAATGTATGTCAAAAACTGTTAGCGTTGTGTACATTATACATATTTTTGGACAATTCTACATAGTTAGAATTTTCATTCTAAATTTATGTCAAAATTACCGGCAGCAGTTTTTCCATCCAATTAACCGTGATGGTAACGGTAAAAAAACATTGTTTACTCTTACGTTTTTGAAACCATGTATAACACCATGAATTCAAATCATGGTTTTTTAATCATTTAAAACTAGCATGGTTAGAAAACCGTAAAAAAGAAACTTACCTGATATACGAGGGTTGTAAATTAAATAGTGGCAACTTAACCTTAAAACTCAAAGAAGGGCGGGCCTGCGCAAATAGGATATGGGAGCGGAGAGGTGGTGCTGTTGTCGATGTGTAGAGTGCAAAAAACATTCGATCTGCTTGAAAGGGTAGTTGTTGTGTGGCGTTAAAGTGAGGAGTTTTGTTTCCATCGTTCTAAAGCATGCTTTCAAAAGGCTTAATGACGAAAAAAAACGAGATGTTTGAACACATCTTGCTACTGTCCTATACGGTAAATTATTCGCGCCACAGGCTTCCACTAATCCTCGATAGCATTCTGTTGCATTTTTGCCACGGTCAACCTCGATTTTAAGCCACGACCGCTGATCGCCATTTGAAAGCATGCTTTAGAGCGATGGAAACGAAACTCCTCACTTTAACGCCACATAACAACTACCCTTCTAAGCAGATGGACTGTTTTTTGCACTCTACACATCGACAACAGTGCCACCTCACCGCTCCCATATCTTATTTGCGCATGCCCACCCTTCTGTGAGTTTCATGGTTAAGTTGCCACTGTTTAATTTACAACCCTCGTACATTGGGACTAAAATTTTTATCCGGTAATTAGGTAATAGGCATTAGAGTTAGGTTGTGTTTTATCAAAAGGAAATATTGTGGTGTCAACGAAGGGACTCGAACTCCGTTCCGTCGATCATGAGATAGACAGATTAATTCTCTGTAATATGTACCTATAATATGTGCCAAGGAACTAAGTGGCTTCATTAGGTAGTTTTAGTATGTGTGATAAAATTCTAATCGTTTAACAGAATTAGGTGAAAGTAGTTAATAAACGGTTTTCTCAAAGTTAGCAGTTTGAATACTATTTTATTTATGGTTATTTGACAGTTTTGTTTGAATATAGTAAAATAACAATTAAATAAGTTGTTATTTAAGCATGTCTTCCGTGAAATTTCTAACAGTGTATTTTTGGACAATCCTATTTTGTGTATATTTAATAAAAAATACGAAAATTCTTATATCTTTGAAAAATTAATTTAAGTATGGATAAATTCGTTCAAAGTACTTGCTTCAATTTATTATTATTATTATTATTATTATTTTGTTAAAAAAAACAATGCGGTTTCACGCGTTGCAATTTCAGACATGCATCAAAACACTAAACTGCGCTTTCCAAAAGTGTCTCACTCAGCTATACTTTTTTTTTTAATGGTGGGCACTTGGGGTTTGACCCATTGGCCACAGAAATGCCAGAACTGCTACTTTATTCTCGTTACCCAGTGGTCACCTGTGGCGAAGCCATGGTGTCGGAGCAGCGTCGCCCACGTCAAACAACTACAAACCCGTTTATAGGGTGGGTCGCATTCACACAAAGAGGAAAGGACATAGAACACAGAAGGAGAGAGAAACATTCATGCCCTGATCAGGAATCGAACCCGCGGCCAATGGCTCCGCAGTCAGACACGCTAACCACTCGGCCACCTGGTCGGCTCACTCAGCAATATAACGTATTAATTGCTATCATTTGTTAAGGATATTATCAAGTACTTGCCCGTTTTTTTACTATCCTTGCAAGCATCTAGATAGTATTTTTAGAAATTGCTTATAATTACATAGGCTCATCACATAGCCAAATTGGCCCTTTTCGCTTAAAGAATATTTTTTGAATTATTTATAGAAATTTTTTTCAATAAGTTAGCTCAATTTCTTTCTAGAAAGTGTCATGAATTTATTCTAAAACATTTAGTTAGAATTAAATTTAAATTGTTGTCGTATCTTAAAGTTTAGATCTGTCTCATACTCCCACTGTCTGATAAATGCCCGCATTTGAGTATTTGCATCTAAGACTTAACGATGTTATATAGTTTAAGTAAAACTATTTAAAATAGCTTAATTAATCATCCTCACATGAAGAAAGATAGGAATATTTGGTGGGACATCCCTTGGTGAGACAACATACATGCAACATACATAAAAATGCAACAAAATATTCAATGTAAGGAATTTGATTACCTTTTATTAAAACCTGAAATGCTTCTATAAATAAAATAAAATAGTTTGCAGAAATAAATTTAATGTATTAAAAAAAAAGCATTTGAAATCTGTATGATGAGGATTAATATTTAAAAATTCTTTGTCTTGCTTTACCAATAATAAAAAATGACTACTAAATATTCAAAGAGTATATTTCTTTATTTTTAACACCTCAACAGCCTAGTGAGTCCATGAAGGTTAAGCTTCCACAATTTCATGATCAATGGCACGGAAATGTTGTCCAAATAGCTCCCCGATCTCTTCAATTTCCCGAACAATCTAGTACCCAACGATCTGTAGCAGGATGGGATTCAAGCCATTTCCAAGTATTGAACCTCAGTTTTCTACAATGACAGTTAAGTGCCTTAACCACTGTCTTATAGTTGCTTCTATTCCTAATAAAAGATCGCAAGTACTTAACTTCAAGAATGAAATAAATATTTTGTAAAACTATTACAGTATAACAAAATATAGTTTAGAAATATTTCATGCATTAATAAACTAAAATATAATCGCTGTATATAATGATTACAACAGTAATTTACTCTAAAGTTATATATTTCGTTTCAAAGTGGAACATCAAAATAAGTTTTCAAAGTTATGAATTCGCTCGAGTAACACCCTTGTATAACGTTTTTCGTCTGAATTAATAGCTGAAGTAAACATCTAGAACACTGTCTTAGCAGTTTGTGACAAAAATATTTTACCCAAATGAATCCATCCACGTATATAATTTATTCAAGGAAGAAGTTCTAGTCAAGTTTCACACAGTTTATAAGGATGTTTAAATAAAGTTTCAAACTTTGTCAGAAAGATGCGAGATATCTTCAAATAATTGCTCCATGTGAAGCACAGAAGCGACCAGGAGTGTCTAAATAATTTAGCGCAGATAATAGAATCCTTAAAACTTTCAAGCTACTTCTAAATCTTCTTTATTCTACTCAGCTTTAGGAAATAGACTTGTCTGGAATGTATTACAAAGGAAATGTTAAAAATGGGTAGCGATCGATTATGAAATTTAATTCAAGAATTAATTCAAATTGTTTTTTTTATTTGAAAATAAATCGAGTTTACCAAAATATCACAAATGGTTAAAAACTATCACAGCAGTCACAGTCAGAGGTGTGATTGTTTTAATTGCCCCATGGATGTAATGTGACTTTGGTGTTACTTTACATTGCGATTTCACACAAAAGTCAAACAAACTATTTATTATGATTTTTGTCAGTTGGTAATCACAAGTATACTTTCTTGTTATTATTGCTTTTTTAAATGGCATGCACTGAACTTTTACGTCCTTCCGCCTATGAAGATGCCGGAAGTATTACTCATGCAACGTTACCCAGTGGGCGCATGTGAACCTAAGTCACGGAGGCGAGCAACATTATCCACGCCACACTGCCACAGATACCCGTTTATATGGTGGGCCTCATTCACACATCACACAATAGAGAACATCACACAGAGAGAAGCATCCATGCCCTGAGCGGGATTCGAACCCGCAGCCGTTGGCGTCGCATTCAGACGCTCTAACTGCTCGACCGTCTGGCCGGCCTTGTTATTGAAGTCACTGAGAAACTTTTTTGACACTTTGCAACCTTGATCAGTTACGATTTCCATACCTTGAAAGTGATAAGGGAACCATATCGTGACTTATCTTTCTCAAGTCACTTATCTTTCTATCCAGGTGACTTATCTTTCTAAAGTCACCTGGGTATTTTTTGCGATTCTTCTCATTCTGTGTCGTGTTTGCTTTTTATCGAATTTGTTTCGTGGATGTCAAATGTATACTTTTTACAACTTGACCAATCACAGAGACCGATCACTTAAAAATTATAATATTGAAGCAGTATTTTACGATTAATCATTTAGAATTAAATGTGTAATCATAATCGAATCACAAATGAGTCACAACAATAACGTTCATATATTTGATCTTCATAAATGGTTCAGAAAATCTCTAAATATCATTTTGAAAAATAAATTGTTTCCATAAACGTATATGCTAAAATAAACAGTTTTCATAAAGTATTATTCCTTTCTTCTTTAACTCTCACGGTCTCAAAAAAAATATTTTAATTGTAAATAAACCACTCGTTCAAAAAATTCCTGTTTAAATATTATATATCTAAAGAAAGAATTTTGCTGTACTTTCCTACCATTTTTATATGTATATGCTCACATTTCCTGTAAAATTCATGATAAAAATTTAAAAATTTCAAATTTATACAACTTTTATAATTATTCGAATTTTATACAGCTTCCGTATAACAGTTTAGATATTATTTACTTTATTCGAAAACATTATTGCAGAGATTGAAAAATAACACAGTTTTGAGGGAACAATTTCATTCATTAAAAATTTTTGCAAATATTTTATAATGTTTTAATTTTATACCAAAGGCTTTATTCAGCTATTTTGAGTACAATATGAATAAAACTGATTATATTTGCACAACAAAGATTTTTTCGAAAGGAAAAGTCGCATATTTCAAAATTATCCTAACACTTATTTTCTTATCTCTTATACTTCATTTCCTTGTTCAAACTTGCTTCTCTAACTATGTTGGATAAACCAGTTCGCACCTGTTTCCCTATTTACTTCTCTAACTTCATTTGACATTTAAACTCTGAGGAAGGTTCTCGTTTATAGAACTGAAACTGTAGTATGTCAATTTGTGTACTTTTATTTGTCCCTTTTTCACGTCGTTTTTTGCTTAATCTACACAGTACAAAGTATACCTGTTCCTTTGTTGAATATCTGTAGTATTCCCATAAAAAGTTTTGAGGCTTTTCTAACCTACCAGGAAAAACAATAATAAATTTAGTAATTTTAAATAAATCAATCTGATTAAATAAATCAACAAAATAAACCTTAAGAGAATAGTAAGACCATGCTTAAGTATCATTATTTTGAAAATAAGACAAAAATCTAAATATTTGATGGTTGTATTTTTTGATTGGCTTGATTTTTTTTTAAAAATTGAAGTAGATCGTAAAAAATGAATACTGTGCAAGTTTGAGCTCATAAAATAATTTTCCTTCCCCATAGAAAATTTCGAAGTTTAAGGTCATTTTCATGCTTGCTTGCTTGCCTTCGTATGCCTGTTTAGGCAGAGCGGTGCGATTGTTCTTGTTCTCCAGTGGCGCCATCCATGGCCAAGAATTCGACTTCTGCCCCACCCATGCGTCACACCCGTTTATAGGGCGGACCCATTCATACATCCATTCTTTCATCCGCAGATCGTAATTTTGACCTGAATCAGAGAACGATCCATTTCCAATCCAGTA
>NC_092215.1:11565876-11594271 GCF_043381705.1 Parasteatoda tepidariorum | reverse complement strand
TTTCTTAAGCGTTGTAGCTATATAATTTCAAACATCCTCAAGAGCTATAACACATCTGCAGCAGAACTGGATATGAAGACAAAATTGCTGGACAGGAACACTTTAATTGTCCACTAATCTTCAGATTTCCTGCTATGTTTTAAAAAACTTTATTTGTGAAAACCTTCAGAGTGGCGGACAGCTGGCCGCCTTAGGTGGCTAGTATTTAATAATACAAGTGAATTCAGTTTCGTTAAATCAGATTGCCGTTTTATTTGATAACGTGTGGTATCCTGAAGAAATAGCTATGATGGGAAGGAAAAGAGCATTAGATTTGAGCAAAAGGTGAGAAGATTTTAGTGAAGAGGATTACTGGAAAAAAAGTGAAATGATGTGTGAAAAACATACTCCTGATCCATTAAATGTCAGTTTTTTAGTCTCCATAAATTCTGTTTTAAAGCTCTAACTATGTTACAAAAAGAAATGAGTAACTAATAAGCGATTGATAATAGAGTTCATTTTTAATTGTTCATTTCCAACAGAACTTTTCACAAATACAATACTAGGAAAACCATGTTTTTTTCACATTTTTATGACAAAGTGGTTTGGTTTTTTTCTCACAGCTGTATGTTTTAATTGCAGACAGAGTTCCGATAAAATCTCCTTATTTTAGCTTATTTTGAAGGAGAAGGAACGTGATTTTAAACCTAGCATAATTATATGCAACTGTGGTATTTTTTTCTTGAAAATAGCGATGGTCCCATTGATTTTTCTTTTCCACGTGTTAGTGGCCATTTGCCTACAAGATGGTATAGTTATTTTTGGGGTGGGGGGATACTATTTTCAGAAAAGGTAAATTAAAAATGCAGATTTTGCATCTTTTGAAAGTTTGTGTGGCTAAATTTATTAAACTTACATTGATAACTCTGGAAAGTGCTGGGTCTTAGAGATTGTCCTAATAGTGAACTTAATTCAGTAAAGTAATTATTGGGGTGCTGTTGCTTAACCAAGATTTTCAGGGCAGAAAAACGGCACAAACAGAATATTCACTTATTTTTATAAGCCATAACTCTCAAAAGCAACAATGCCCCATAGAAACTAGTACATACATATCCATAATTAGGTAGAGATGTTCTAATAATATAGCAAAATAAAGCTTTGGGAGTGTTGTTGCGTTTTATGTTTAAACCCATTAAAACATACTTATTCACTTTAACTTTTAAGGAAATAATCTTGAACTTTAAAATTATCAACTGGGAAAATTTTTTAGGAGCTCAGTCTTACACAACATTCTTTTTTCCTAACCCACTTTATTATAAAAAAACAACCCAATCAAAAAGATTTAACTATCTCACTAAGTCTAAAGTTCGCCGACCGGCCTGTGTAGGGGGCAGGGAACTGTCCTTGCATCAGAAAGGTTCGGGGTTCGAATCCCGGGCAAGGCATGGATGTTTCTTTATCTCTATCTGTGTTTTATGTCCTTTCTCCTTTGTGTGTGAATGTGACCCGCCTTATAAACGGGTTGTAGTAGTGCGACGTCTGCGACGCTGCTCCACCGCTGTGGCTTCGCCACAGGTGCCCACTGGGTAACGAAAAGAGAGTTAGCAGTTCTGGCACTTTCTGTAGCCAATAGACAATAGTCCCAAGTGCCCGCCAATAAAATAAAAAAAGAAATATCTAAAGTTCAAAATAATGTCGCTTAAGACACTTTAAAGGAGGTAAAATTTCAAATTTAAGGTGACTTTTCATTTGTTACAAGGAAATATCTAACATCTTACCTTTAAAATGCATATAGTCTAAAAATACAAACAGATCCGAAATTTAACTAAAACAGAAAACTTTTGTCATGAAAATTAGAAATCAAACTCAAAACAATTTTGCTAAAATTACAGTTCAAAAATTATCCATTAAACAATCTTAAATTACTGAAGTGGTCTATGCAACGCCGAGTAATTGTAAGTTAAATTATTAAATATGCAACTCTTCAGTCTCGTTATTTTGAACACATCTGAAGACAAAGGAACTCACAAATCAAATATGGGAACACAAAAGCATTCGTGGAAATTTTCTAATGTAACCGATTCGCTTTTGAGCTCTATGGAGACGTAAACCTTTATACCCTTTAGCGGTTTGCCCAATGAGTTTGATTGGTCATGATTTAGAGCTGATTGTAAAAGAGCTTCACGAGATTTTTATCAACACTTACCTTAATTACTTATAAATTTAATTATAATGATTAAAATATACTGAAGTGCTTTTGAATTAAAGATAGACAATGTCGCTGCTTTTCCATAGCAATCATACGAGCAAAAGACAGTGACTGAAAAACGTTTTGCTCTTAAATGATTGTAATCAAGAGATGAATTTTTTCATCCTCTTTTGCTTTCAGTAATAATCCATTCGTCTGCTACTGAAGACATTTTTTAAATTACTTCTACCTATACCGTCAATCAACGCGACTGATCAACTACAAATACATTATTAGTTATATATAGAGTTTCCTTAGCGCCAATACTTGTGCACAATGTAAAACGCTGCATAATTCCCATAGTATTGTCTGTTCCTAGTTCAGTATCATTTCAACGTATCTTTGAATGTCAGATAATATGTGGAAGAAGATATATTGAAATATTTGTGCTTATCTTTCAAGTGAACATGATAAAGAGATTTCCTTTAACTAGGCATTTATTATTTAAAGATTTAACGCAACTTATACACCTACTTATTATCTTTTGTGTTTATAATAGCAAATGTGTTAACTTTAATATTTAAATAAAAACAAAATATTAAAAAGAAGTTTCAAAATAATACAAATATATAACATGAATTGGATATAATTCACCAGGCAATATCTATCTATCTATCTATCTATCTATNAAGGGCATGATTATTGGCTTTCGGGCCAAGGGTGGAAGCATTTCGGAAACGACTCATTTTGTGAACTGTTCGCGCACCGCCGTGGTAAAAGTATACCGTGCACGGCAAAATGGCACTATACAAAACAAGCGGAGTGGCACATGTGGTGCACCACGGGCCAATGATGGCAGAGGCGAATGAAGGCTACGGAGAAGCGTTCAGACGAATAGACGTGCAACTGTTGAGCAACTGACGGTCCAGATGCACGAAGGGGCTACCAAGAGTGTATCCTCAACAACTGTTCAGCGAACGTTGCTGCGCATGGGCCTCCGCAGCAGACGCCTGGTTAATGCACCTATGCTGACTGCTGTTCATCGGTGACGAAGGCTGGAATTTGCACGCCAGTACCGCAACTAGGCGTCCATAGAGTGGCGACAGGGGGCTTTTTCCGATGAATCACATTTTATGCTCCATGGGACAGGTGGACGTTGGCGTATGCGGCGTGAAACGTCTGAAAGCAACACCCTGCAACAATTGCCGGAAAGCTGCAGGCTGGAAGAGGGAGCGTTATGGTTTGGGGAATGTTTTCCTGGCATTCACAGGGTGCACTCATCATTGTGGAAGGCACGATGGATCAGTATAAGTACGTATCTGTCCATGCGGACCATGTCCACCCCTACATGCAAATGATTTTCCCTCAGAATGATGGCATCTACCACCAGGACAATGCGAGGTGTCATACAGCTCGCAGTGCATGTGCGTAGTTCTAAGAGCACCAGGATGAATTTACCGTACTCCCCTGGCCGGCAAATTCACCGGATTTAAACCCAATCGAGAATCTATGGGACCACCTCTATCGGGTTGTTCGTGCCATGGATCCTCAACCGCGTAATCTAGCGCAGCTGACCACGGCACTGGAGTCGGCATGGCTCAACATCCCCGTGAACACTTTCAGAAACCTAATTGACTTTCTTCCTGCACGTCTCGTAGCGGTCTGCTCTGCCAAAGGTGGTTATTCTGGCTTTTGACAGGTGGTCACATTAATGTGACTGGACTGTGTATATATATATATATGCGTGTGTGTTGGGAGTGCGAGTCTTATTAATGCATATTTTTATCGTTGGTAAACATTCAATAGCTTTTATTATCAAAAACAAAATCACCCTCAAATAAACTTTTTTGTGCCTTTTTTATGCAAGCATATTATAAAACCAGACAGATTAATTTCCATTGAGGTGTTTACTTAAAAAAAAACTTGAAATCTTTTAACATCTTTTGAAATTTCTTTTAAAAAATTCTCGGTAACGAATATCGTTTAATCAAATTAGGATTATTTTTGCTCACAGCAATTCAAATAGCTGATACTTAAAACCTGCTTTCAATCATTTTTTTTAACATCATGTTTGAGAAAAACTAAACTTCAACATTGAAAACTGTCAAAACGCTTTCTAGCTATGAAAAGATTTAAAATATTTTCTTTTTTCTTAAAACTCTACAACATCAATTTTCCGTTGTTTATAGTTGTAAATTTTTATTTGCTCTCAATTGCTAATACCATTAATCTTTTTCTTATATCACAGCTTATTTTGTTTCGCTATAAGAAAATTTGCGTTGACATAAGAATATTTATTTATATAAAATTTTCAAATAAAAATGACTTAAATTATTTTATTTAAATTTATAATACAATTTGATCTCTGAATTTATAATATGAAACTTGCAATAGGAAAAAAAGAGAATTGAATTATTCATTACTAAATTAAAGAAATAAAACAGGGATAAGATGTGGTATTTTAACTTAAACTTAAATTTTTGGAAATAATTTTTTTAAAAAAATAATTTTATCAATTTAATTATGTAAAAAGGTATTTCTAAATATTTTGCTCCCTAAATTGTACCTTGAAGGTAATTGCAGAGATGCTTAAATTGAAATTTTTGTGAAAAAAGGTGTAGAAAAATTGACTGTTCAGAGAATATAATTTCAATATCGTGGAAATGAATGAAAAATAGTAGGTTAAATTAAGAAACATTGATGAGCAGCATTTTCAATAGTTTTAGGAGAAAAAAGAAAAAAAAAAGGAAAACAAAGTTTCTTCATTAACAATCAGTTTTTATCAAAGAAAATGTAAGTTTAAGTTAAAATACCACATCTTATCCCTGTTTTGTTTCTTTAATTTTGTAACGAATAATTTAATTCTCTTTTTTTTCCTATTTCAAGTTTCATATAATAAATTCAGGGATCAAAATGTATTATAAATTTAAATAAAGTATTTTAAGTCGTTTTTATTTGAAAATTTTATATAAATAAATATTCTTATGTCAACGTAAATTGTCTTATAACGAAACAAAAAAGCTGTAATATAATCGTTATTTTAAAGGCAATGTCTCAAAATAAGTTGGTTAATTTTTTGAAATTCTAAATGCATGTTTTCTATACATGTGCCTAAAGGATAAACTACAGACCAGTGGATTAAACTATTATTTTATATTTTAAAGCTAAAATAAAAAAAAATTTCGGCCTCTTTGCCAAATAGGCTTCTATTTTTTTGTATCCATATTTGCTGTTTCCATATTTCCTGTAAATATCTAAATATTAATAGTATATATGTCTTTCTCTTAGTCCATTTCCAAAGTTTAATTATTTATAATTATTGTAAAACAATTTTAATGAAAAAAATAATAAATTTTAACAGAGTTATGTGATTTGAGAAAAATGACAATTTTTAGTCTTTTTTTAAACCAGTTTTCCTCAATATTTGTTAAATAAAAGTTTTAATTTTTTTTGTACAATACACACATAAATTTTGTTATAATACGCACGTAAATCTTTTATTTAAAATTTCTAATTCCAAAATTTCAAAATTTTGACTCCGAAAGTGTTTGGATACCTTAAATAATTCATTTTAGTACTTGTCCATGCTTGTTTTTTCACATGTGTTCAGTAACTTGTTTCATAGGATTATGTAGAGAAAAGTATATTATAAAAAAAATATTATTAAAAAAGTTATTAAGGAACATTCATCCAAATAAACTTATGTTTGATTCAAAATGAAGATAACCATATAAAGTGTGATACAAAAATACTAGATATATTCATATTGATAAATAATATCCCTTTTTCTGCATTTTTTTTAAATGTCTACTCTATTCCTCCTCTCCATTATGCATTTTTAAATATTCCCAAGAAATATATATTCTTTTGATATTTAGCTTATTTTTAGTGTATGTTGTTTGAGACTGAAGTGATTTGTTTGTTGAATCAAGGCGAACCGTGGAAATGGGCGATATAGTGCAGTTCTGCACTATGACTAAAAGTGAGAGAATTGCTTGTTCATTATCAGTGATAACAAATGTGTAGAGAATGCAACAAACGTGTTCCTTAGCACAGGCAGGGATCAAAACCAGACCTTTGGTTCCGTAACCAGATGTTGTAACCACCATGGGAACTAACGTACTCCCTGACGAAGCCAAGTTACATAACTTTTTTTCACAAAGCGTTTACTTAAAAGAACGGATCTGGACGTATAAATTAATTGGCAACTCTACTAAATGTGCTGAAGTTCGTTACAATTACGGGCACTGATCATTTTTTTCTAAGGAGAGAATTAACCGTATAAATTTGCTACTAACTCTCAAAATTTCGTAAACTTTGTTCAGAGTGTATACAACTTCAACAGCACTCTTGCTTTCTTGATATTGATTTCACTTATTTTAACTACTTCTTCAAATTGCTCTTTTATGCTTCTCAAAGAAGAATCAACGTAAGGGTCATTCCACGTCAATTTTCCATGTTTTTGGCATTATGATTTCATGAAAATATTTTTCCCATGACGGCAGGTTATTATAAGGTAATTCATCTATATATTTTACGAGGTAATTAACAAAGATAGTAAATGGCAGTTATAGTATCTATTAAACAATGCGGCAAAACTTTGTATCCCTTGGATCAATTTAGTTTTATGAAAGTAATATTTCTGAATTCCCATTAAAAAAACACATTATTTTTTTTCAAAAGACTATGCATCATTTTCTACATAATACGCAGTGAGAAAAAAAGGTGTGTTCAAAACTAAAAAATAATGGATAAATTTACCGTATTTCTGGTGGTATGGGAACACCAAAAAGCTCCGTAACTTTTATCGAAGTGCTTTGAGCGTAGTGATTTTGTCAAAATTAAGAGAAAAATAGCGTTTTATAATGCGTGTTAAAATTTGGTGAATGCTGTAAAATTTGATAATTTTATCATGATACCTTAAAACATGGCATAAAAACCTTTTTATCATTCAAATTTATTTTTCATTTTTGTATTTTACATTGAACGTGCGCTAATAGAATTTATCATCTTAAAAACTAGAATTGCCGGTGAACCATCATTATATGAATGGAAAAACTACTAAATTAATGGTTAAAATATTGTTTATTCAGGCTTTATTAACCAGAATTACAGGTGTTTTTTTAAATAGAAATATTCATATACTACGGTAGTTTTACCAGATTCTTTTTCCTCCTTGTCCATGTAACTAAACATATGTAACTAAAAACAAGGTCATTTTAGTTAGCAAAAACAGCAATTTTTTTATTATAATTATTCGGAAAAAAATTTAGTTTATTAATTATAAATGTATTTGTAAGGTGTTTAGGGTTACATGATAAATGTAGATATGCTTGAATTGATTTGTGTTTATGTATATTTAATAAAATAATGTCATTTCATTATCTATAATTTCTAGCCATTTATTATGGAAATAACCATAGATAAAAACATTAAAGGATTTTCATTTAATGAAAGATATTCAATTTATAACTTTTGTATTATTTCTTTCGAATCTCTTCACTGTATTGACATTCTCTGTTGAAAGAATTTGGTGAGCTGTTTAATTTTATTTTCCCTCTAAATTTAAACAAATACTTTTCTATAGATAAATGCACGTGATCAATCCTTTTAAATGTAAACAACGCTGCTATTTCAATCATGCAACCTGCAATACACTATTTCAAAAATCATTTATATTTTATGTCACTAACACAACCATCCAATGCAATTACTTTATTTATTTAAATACACAGAGTATTAGATTAAAAGTACGTTATAAGGCTTGTTTTCAATAAAACAATATCCGTTCAACATTAATTTCTCTGTTAAGATCTAAAGCATATTATTCGAATGCCAGGAAAATGTGTTCTATTATCAAGGTTCTAGAAATGATTTATTTGGAAATATTTAAGTGAAATATTTGTCAAGAGCTCTTCATTGGAACCAAACCAGCTGTTAAATTTTGAATCGTTTCGCTACAGAAGCAGAAAATAATTTATGTTTCATGTTTGCAGAAAGAAAGCTGTATTTTTATTTTGTTTTCTTTAATGTTCACTAATTGTTAAAATTTGCTATTTGTTTAAATCTCTTTAATCTGTTTTTGATAATTCTGTCGAAAAATTTCTTTATTTAATTTTAAGAAGATCTTTTTAAAATATTTTTTTAAATTATTACAAACGTTCAAGTAATTCCATTCACTGCAGATTATTATAAATTTAGTTCTGTAAATAGGTATAGTAAAACTAAGTTAATCTGTGTCAAATAAATATATTTTAAATCATAATTTTAGCAAAGACACTATTACATTAAAAATTAAATATTTATAACAACAATGCTAACAGAGCCATAAAAATATAAATAATGACGTATGAAAAGGAAAACAATAAAAAATAATATGAAAAAAAAAACGATCGAAACATACAATTAATCCCTTAGATTCCTATTACTATTTCCATGTACACCTGAAATTATTGCTCTGATTTTCTATTTTTTGGTAGTCTTTTACTAAAGAAAATGAAAAATAACAGTATAAAAGCTTTAAATTCTAAGTGAAGATTTGAATCTCTAACATGTAAGCAAAATGTATAATCCTTTTACGTATATGTATATAGTTATGAAAATGAAATGATTTGGCGAGACTTAAAAAAATAGAGGAAATGCTTTTAAAATTGTTAATTTAGTCCGAACAATACAAATCGTCGGTAAGTTTTTTAGTCTGGACGTAGATTAAAACACGCGTTTAAGAAAATTGACACAACCTTTCATATATTATGCATATAACGTGTTTGAGAAAATTGATATGCTATTATGTATATGTATATTTGTAAATGAAATGAATAAGTGAGACTTAAAAAATAGAAGAAATGTTTTTAAAATAGCCCATTTGCATAAATCACATAGTATATTTTTCAAAATTAGGCTCTTTTAAAAATATATTAAAAGCTAACAGTCTTACTAAATTGTTGCGGATTCTAGAAATATATAATAGTGTTATTAAATATTCACGTTGATTGAATTTTAATTTTTAGAACCACCTTATCGTTAACCGCCGTATACAAAGAGATTTTTGAAAAGTTACATTAGCAATATACCTGGCCCCGAAGTCCGAGATTTCGCTGCATACGCTTAGAGCTTAATGAAGCAAGAAAAAATAAGTACAAAATTCCTCGTTTAGTTGTTACATTTTGGCTGAACATTGAAAAGACGAATGCATTTTTTTGCTGTGTGATTTTTTTAATCCCACATTTTGTGCTGAGTCGAGAATAAAAAAGATTACCATAGAAATAATAACAAACTTTTTAACTCGAAAAAAATAAACACAAGTACATTTCATGAAAAAAGTCCTTTTTCAAGCCTATTAGTTCAAAACCACGTAAGTTTTTGTTTTCTCTTTTAAGCTCTTCCAACAATTTTTCTTTCATAATACTTAGTTTTGCTAAAAACTAAAGAATTATGGCAAGCTTTAGATGTATTTAAACTATTTTAAAATTGCTTAAGCTTGCAAAAACAGAGGCTGATGAAAGACTGTTCAGCAATGTTTTACACAGTTCTTTCAGATTAGATTTACTATTTTCTAATATTAATACACTATAAATGTTTTTAGAAGTCGTTATGCCACTACAAGCTCGGAAGGACTCACTTTTACAGCTTTAGTGTGCTACAATCGTAAATCTGCCAATTTAGAGTGTGCAATTGCTTACCTCTGTTCAACTTTTAAGCAACCATACTCAACTCATCTTTTCAACTTTTAATGAAAAAAAAAATTTCTTCATTTTGGCTAATAATAATCGAATCATAGTTTTAAACCTGTTAGCATAGCACATCGAATCGTTTGTATGTTTTTATTTATTTCTACATAAATTCGGCAGTAACTCTTGCGATCTCATATGACTTCAATAGATTCTATCCCATCTCTTCCCAGATTCTCTCCCGTCTCATTCAAGAACAAATTTATTCTTGAATTGTTAACTCTTAGTATAAAGTCTGTTATTTCTATTGAGAAAAAAGAAACATTGCCCGTAATAGTGGCTACGTATTGCAAAATGAGCACACTTAACCGTTAATTTATATGAGTATTATATAAAGTTTCCCGACTGGACTATTCGATTTGATTTGCCAATGTGTGTTTGCAGCATTAGTTTACAAAGATCCCGGGTTTATTAATGGAAAATATCTCTCTCTCCCTTTATATATTATATCTATACATCTATACATAATAATAAATGCGGCTGTGTGTGTGTCTGTCTGTCTGTAATCACAATATATCGCCCCAGAAGCTTCGCCCAGGCACGAAACTCGGCACATAATTGTGTTTTGACATAATGAAGAAGTATTTTTTTTCTTTTTCAAAAATTTGGATTANTGTAAAAAAAAATTTTTTTTTTAAAAATTAAAAAGCCCGAAAACAAAATCAAAGATAAAAACTCGTTATCAGCTCACACGATTGTATCCGCAAAAAAAGTGTTTTCTATTATTGTATTAATATAGCCAAAGCAAAATATATCAGTACAATAATGTAAGGAACACCAAAAAATACAAAATATAACAATCAAGTAAAAAATAGAAATTAAAAATACAAGAAAATACAAAATAAAACTCTAAATGTAATTTTTAAAGAAATAAATGAAATGAATATAATCTAAATAAAATAAAAATGTAATGAATTCACAACTCGTTTTACATATTACATTTTGAATTCCATTCCATATTTTCTTAAATTTTTATTTTCTGCTATTTGCTTGATTAATTAATTTTGCATTTTTTGTTTCATTTAACATTTTTTGCTTGATATGTTGGATTTTCGGTAAAATTTTTCGGTCCTCCACACACTATTGTTTGATATATTTTGCTTTATCTATATTAATAGAATATTCAAATGCACTCTTTTTTCGGATATAAACTTGTGAGCACATTACGAAATTAAATGTTTTTCTAATTTTGCTTCGTGGAGTTCATATATTTATTTTTTTACTTAATTTTGTTTAAATTTTTAAAAATTTTGGAATTTTAAATTTTTGAATATTTAAAAAAAAATTCTTTAGAAACTCTATACGTATTTTAAATTTTTAAAAATTTTAAATCTTAAATTTTTGAATATTTAAAAAAAAATTCTTTAGAAACTCTATGCGTATTTTTCCATCTATATTTCTTATCTCTCTCTCTTCATATACATATAAATAGCTTATAACTTTAATTATATATACAAACATTTAAAATTAGCTTCAAAATTTTTAATCCCAAATATTTTTGTTATATTATAGGGATGAATACAATATCATATAATTTTACATAATCATATAATTTTACGTAATATCTCTTGTTCAATAATTGCCACGCGTAATTTAAATAAACGTTATTGCATTTACTATATAAGTCCCAGAGAGTTTTAAATGAACTAACTTTGTAAAGGAATATTTTCAATGAATTATTTATGTAATATTTTGAGTAGTTATAAGTTTAGTGTTGTTTTGAAATAAAGATTATTCGCTTTCAAAGGAAGGCATAAAAGATTCGGTGTTATATTAGATACTTTAGTTTTCATACATTTTATAAATATAAATGAACGTATCCATTAATATTATAATGTTTGTGACATTTTTGAATACAAAAATGCGTAGTTATTTTCCCGTTTGCTTCTCTTTTGATGGAATTTATTCATTGGAGCTATCCTAATAGGTGTTCCATAATTACTTTTCTTAATACAATATTTTACAGTCTATGCAAAACAAAATGAAGTCTAATTTATATGAACTTGAGCGGATTACTTATATTTTTAAGTGACACCAAATGAGATCTTCATAAACTAACTCATATTAGTCCTCTCTTCTTATTTTGAATGCCTGGCTGTGACCAATTTTTTGAGTTTAATCGGTTTGTACTTTAAAAACTTACCAGAGTTTGATGTAACTAGGCTCTTAAAGTAATTTTTTTCCCAATTCTCTTCTTTAAAACATGAAAAAAACTGCACTTTCTTATAAATACCGAAAATTTTATAAATACCGACAGATGCCGAATGAAATTTTCATAGCAAAAAGAGAAGAAACCTTTATCATAATTATTTCGTTAAAAGTCTAAATCTAAAACTACAAGTTTTTTTTTTGTCAAACTTTGATGTAAAATTAATTCAATAGAATATACAAAGATTTATTTTATATCACTAATATAAAATAAATCTTTGTATCTCTCTTTTTTATTATAAGTATCATTATAAAAGATTCTATAGCAAATAAAAATAACAAAACATAAAAAAAAAATTTATGTTACTCACTGAAAATAAATATTTATATTTTTTTTTCTAAAATCAGGTAGTTAATTAATTTGAGTATTAAAAAAGTACTTTTTCTTAAATTCCTCGCCTAAGAATTACGAAGTCAGCTATGAGTGAAGGATTTTTTTCTTTATTTATAATCTCATTTCAGGTTTTAAAAATGAGTAATTAAACGTAGCGATTACGTGTAGTTAAATAGCTTGGCGTAAAAACGATTAAGCAATACTTTATTGAGAAATCATTAACTTTTTGCAACAGTAAAAAATTTTTCATCCCTTTATGCCTGTGATTAATTTCATAGAGAAGTCAACATAAGAAAAAATGTATCCTTACTATAAGAAGTGGGTACTTTACTAATGAGAAGCATTTTTCACAGCTGGGAGTCTTATCGGTTTTGGGAACAGGGAGGGGTGCTCCTATCTGTCATTTTTTTCTATCTTTTTTTTTTCTATAGAGCTACACCCTCATACATTATCTTGCTGCTCTTTTATTAATTTATGAGCATTTGAACTCATTTATACCGAGAATTAAGGAAAAATTACTTTTTTTATGTTTCAAAAAGTGATTCCAAGATACAGAGGATATTTAATCAAGTATGCAACCCGATTGTAAAATGTATCAGCGTTTTAATAAAAATAAATATATGCAACAAAATTGAAAAATTAATCAATTTTTCTTATAAAAATAAATGTTTGAACCCTGCTTGTAAAGTGTATCAATGTTTACATAAAAAAATTGTATGCAACCCGATAGTAAAATGTATCAATATTTTTATAAAAATAAGTTTATGTAACCCGATGGAAAACGGTATCAAAGTTTCCATAAAAATAAATGCGTGAAAACCAATGATGAAATGTATATTTCTTTTCATAAAAATAGGTACATGCAGCTCGATTGTAAAATATATCAATGTTTTTATAAAAATAAAACCACAATCCGACTGAAAAAATTTTTCAATTTTTTTTTATTAAAATAAATGTATGCATTTATATAAAAAAAGTGTATGCAACCAGATTGTAAAATGTATCAATGTTTTTATAAAAATAAGTTTATGTAACCCGATGGAAAACGGTATCAAAGTTTCTATAAAAATAAATGTGTGAAAACCAATTATGAAATGTATATTTGAATAAGAAGAAGAGAAGATATATAAAATAAGAAGATATATAAAATAAGAAGAAGATTTTAAAAAATATTTAATTGTTATTAAGAATTTTAAGTTAGAAGGGTTAGCCCAAAGTTAGCAGGGCTAAACAATGTCCATGAAATTCATGACCCGGAGGAAGTCAGTCACCAAAAGTGGGTTATTCAGAATGTCCCCTTTGTCCAGTCCAAGACAGTCCAGGATATGTTGGGGAGCCTGCATGTTGTGGCACCTGGGGCAGTTTGAGTAGATTTTAACATTACCCTCGAAAGAAAGGGACTTAAGGTGGCCGCTGATAAGCCTGGTAAGTGCCGTCTGTCCCTTGCGATTGCACCGAATGTTGAGTGCACCTCCTGGACGGGTGCTCTGGTACCAGTCATGTTTGGGGGGTACGAGCCAGGAAAAATTGTCTTCTTTTTTCTTTCTTGATGCCAGTTCCATGAAGGTGAGTGAATTTGGACTCATCAAAGTTTCTTCTGTCCCCTCCTTAGCCAGCGGGTCGGCGATGTCATTGCCCAGAACCCCAACGTGAGAAGGGATCCATTGGAGGTGGACTTCGCGCAATCGTGAGAGGATTTTAAGTTTGTGCAGGATTGAAACTCCTGTTTCGTCTCTCACCTTCCTCCAATATGATAAGTAATGTATGAAACTGAGACTGTCAGAGAGTATCCAGATGTTACTGTGATCCTGTAGTGTTAGAAGAGAATCCAGAGCAGCGTCAATAGCAACGAGTTCGCTTCGAAAAACTGAGCAGTAATCAGGATTCCTTTTGGAGATGTTAAGGGAGTAATTACTTGATTTAATGTAAACACCGCTGCCAGATGATGATGTGTTCGTCTTACTTCCGTCTGTGTACACGTCTCCAAAGCAAGTTGCTTAAGCAATACCGGGGGATCTAATTTCTTGTTAACTTGCGATGAAAGGTGTTGATGGAAATAAACACCAGGAAGTCCTTCAGTTGGGTCAATAATTTGTTTATTAAGGCAATCCTCAACATTTCCAGCAAGAAAGTTGCTAACTATACTGCCTGGCTAAATGGGGTATTCTTCTTTAAACTTTGGTTGCTGCTCCACCTTTGTAGATAATCTGTTGTTCTGTTTTGGTGTCCAAGGCTAGAGAGCTAGTTAAAGTATTTAGTTAGGAGATAATTTATTCTGAGACCTAGGGGCTGGAGGACGGCCTCAAACAAGACAATGTCATTTGGCAACTGTTTCTGAGTCCAGTAATAATGCGAGCAGCAGAAAGCTGGACTCATTCGAGACGTTGAAGGTTTGAAGCAGATGCACAAATATAAACGGGTGCTCCATATTCCAGGATTGGTCTGATGAGAGCAAGACATGTGGCTCTTAAGGTGGTAGCGTCAGCGCCCCAATCTTGCCCAGCAATATACTTTAAGATTTTAAGTCTCTTCCTACTTTTCAACACTAAGTTGTTTATATACTTATTGGTTTTGAGTTCAGGATCTAGAATGAAGCCCAAGTAACTGTGGTGTTAATCAACAAGTAGAGTTTGGCCATTCAGGAAGATATTGGGTTGAAATCTGTTGAGTCGTTTGTTAGTAGTGAAGAAACTAACATATGATTTTGAATGATTAAAAGTCAATTTGTTACACTTCGCAAACTCTTGAATATCCATTAAAGTTAGATTACGGTTATTTTCTATATTGCTGACATCTGAATCAGAGCACCGTAAGACAATGTCGTCAGCGAATAGTCCTACCTCACATCGCTTCGAAATGACCCTCTCAATGGCGGCCGGAAACAAAGAAAACAGAGTTGGACTCAGGATGGATCCTTGGGGAAGTCCCTGCCGCTGTGTAAAGGTGTCAGATAAAACATTGTTGAATTTGATGTTAAAAAGCCGTTTGAAAAAATAACAATAACTGTAATGTGCACCAATGCATTAAACAATTAATGTGCAAGAGATATCTAATTGTTAAGATATAAGACTTTAAAAAGTTTGGTATTAAAACTTACATAGTAGCACACAAAATATTCAATAAGAAAATTGAGGCTTGTCTGCTGCAACCATCAGTGAATAGATTTTAACTTTTTAAATTTACAAATGTGTGTGGAAATATTTTCGTCCAAAATGAGTCGTTTCAAAAAGTTAAATCGGAGAATTTCTTCGAGAAAATTTCTGATACGCACATGCTAAACTATATTCACAAAATACAAAAAAATGAAATAAAAAAGAGCAACATACACGATTATTTTTGTATTTGAATAAATATTTTCTTGGATGCAAAACCTGAGAAATAAATTTCTTTGCACCGTTGGTATGTTAAACTTCACAGAAACGAAGAGGTTAGGTTTTTATTAACGAGAAAAGTATTTTAAAATCATATAGATTTTTTACGAAAATTGTCCGGAAAAAAATCACAACTAATATATTTTAGTTCGCGGGCCGCAAAAAAAGGCTTCGCGTACCGGATGCGGCCCCGGGGCCGCCAGTTGGAAACCCCTGATCTAG
The DNA here is from genome assembly GCF_043381705.1 of Parasteatoda tepidariorum. Taxonomy (NCBI): domain Eukaryota; kingdom Metazoa; phylum Arthropoda; class Arachnida; order Araneae; family Theridiidae; genus Parasteatoda; species Parasteatoda tepidariorum. Next base: position 11,578,239 of record NC_092215.1, on the reverse strand, counting down.
AGCATATAGGTTCACTTCAAAATGGATAATACTCCTTTTTCATAGAAAGCAATAAAACATAATGATATAGAATACTATCAACAAATTTATTACTAATAATTAATATCCTTTCTACATGTTAATTTTTTACATATAAATAAGCAATGGTTTTTAAAAATATATTTAAAGTTATATTTTTAACTTTTACTCTCAGAGTTCTTGTTTACATATTGTAACAGATCCAATGCTTAGTTTTGAGACTGTTTAACTATCAATTTACTATTTAGTCAAATTAGAATTTGAAGTAGATATTCAAAATAACAAAAAAGGGCCTATTGAATTTTTTTGCTAAACATTGAAAACATTGAATTGCTTCACATGTTTTCGGTGGGTTTGAGTTGTGAAGGTGAATAAAACTAAACATTTAAGCAGTAATATTTATGCATATAAGGCATTGTCTCCAATGTAAGGATTTACGTTGGATCGAATTTGACCAAACACGGGACTGTCGGTCGCCATTTTTTAAACCTTGTAAGAGTTTATAAACGAAAAAAAATGTGGTTTATACATATTTACTCATCTGACATTATTACTAAACAAGTGACGTATATTCTCTGCGTATTTCTTCCGCCGTATAGACTAAAACACACAATGAGTTAATAGGTCTACAAGTTCAGAAACTTCTGGGTTTTTTTCAGTATATATTGAAATATATCATGAATTACACTTTTTATAAATGTCTTCTAACTTCTTATTGATTAATTGACTCCTAAATATTCACGTTATCAGCTCGTGAATGATTCTATGCAATGAAGCGCAAAAACTATATCGGAAACAATACCTTATTATTCTGGATAACAACTACGAAGTGATGTCAAATGCGTAAAAAAGTGCTAATAAAAAAAAATGCTTTTTTTTTACGTAAACTCATTGCAACTCCTAAACTATTAGCTCTACCAGTTTGCTTTCCTTCGATCCAGTTTAAACAATACATACGAAATGCCTCACGTGTACACCGAGAAAAAACAGTATGGACAAAATTATCCAAATATAATAAAATTTACCGCGTTTCTGGCTCTATAGAAATACCAAAACGCTCGGAAGATGTGCAAAGTCTGATTGATTTCTACTCTTCTCGAACGATGTACTTGCATTATCGTCCGTGAAATATCCATCACTTTAACAACAAAAAATGTCTAGGGCGAATTTGATTTGCCAATGAGTCATGTGATGCCATAATAGGCATTATATATTTCCTAGCTTCTAAAATTTCTTAAATTTCATAAATTAATTCTTTTATTCCTTCTTAATCCAATTTTAAATAAATAAAACCCATTATTTAATAGGTATAGACGATTATTTATTAGGTATAGTGTAATGCGATAAAGCTGTTAATTGTAACAGCAACTAATTTTTAAAATCTCTCTCAACATCATATCATATTATTAAAAATAAAATAATTTAGAGACATTTTTTTAAAGTAAATTACTCTGTACAAAAGTTATATCTATAGAGGAAGTGCTAGGAAATATACAATTTCTATTTCCTAGAACATAATTTGAAATTTTATTTTACTCTATCAAGTGAAAGCTCGTTAGCAAAAATATGTAGCAAAAATAAATGACCCTATTGAATTTTTTAGCGAAATTGGAAAGTTGTAAGAGTTCACCATTCGTTTTTTCCGGCAAAGAAGTTCTTAATTAATTACGGCTTCCATCGAAGACTTAGATAATAGAGTGAAGGACACTTCGTTAAGTTTCGGAATAAATGCATTGAAAGTCTTAAGGGGTTTCTAACAGGTAGTCGCGTAGATAAATGGAACATACTGGATTTTTACAACTCATTAAAAATAATTGAGTTAAGTCTTTAATGATTTAAAACAAATTCTATGAACAATTTTCAGAGGAAAAGCAAAGATAACTGCATTTGTTTTTATGGTTAAGAACTTCGGTTAAGAGGGGATATAATTTTCTCAGTTTTATCAAATTTATTTAGTTTCTATGTATATAAAGTAAGCAAAGCATTCAAAAAAGACGTGCTAGGAAGCAACATTAAAAAAATTGATGTGCTTTTAACGTTTCAGCCTTATGCATCACTTATTTAAAGGTTGTAAACTGCGTCCTTCCCGACAATTCAGTTAATGTCTGAGAATAATAGTTTACATTTTAATCGGCGTTGAACATCCGATCTACATCAGATTGGTGGATATAAATATCCGTTTTCAATCATTTATGCCAATTTTCAATTCCTTATACACACTGTTAGAATTTTCACTATAAAATTATGGTGAAATAACTGGCAGCTGTTTGTCCATCCGATAAACAGTCAAGTTTACGGTAAAGAACATGCTTTTGAAACAATCACTGTTTTGAAACGATTTACAAAAAGTATGGTTATAAAACCATGAATGCAAAACTATACTGATTTTTAACCATTTACAACTAACATCTTTCAAAAACGTTAAAAAAAATATTATTTAACTAGACATAGGAGCTCGGCTTTGTGTAAGGTAATGGGTATTAAAGAGTGCCGGATCCTGGAAATTCGTCACGTGTTAAAGGGAATGGAAGAAATAGTGTGGTGTCAACACTAGGACTCGAACTCCAGTTCTGCCGATCATGAGATTGACAGATCAGCCCACTCGGCTATGATATGTACGCAATTGCAAAGAACTAAGTAGCTTCATTAGGTGGTTCTAGTTGTTGCGATAAAATTCTGGTTGTTTAACCCTATCAAATGAAAGCAGTTAATAAACAGTTTTTCTTAAACTTAACAGTTTGATTACTAGATTATTTATGGTTGTTTGACTGTTTTTATTAAATATGGTAAAACAACCATTCAATAAATTGTTATTTAACCAATTTTTTCGAGAAATTTCTAGCAGTGAATTTGTAGTTTTGAACCCATCACAGAAGGAATATCTGGATCAAGTCCAGATCTCCAGGCAGAGCAGGCATGCAAAAGAATTAAAAACTTACATTGGCACATGCAATCACAAGCAATATCAGGCGTCGCTAGAGCAGTTTGAAAATTATTGCAAATTAGGAAAATCATCAAAACTTATAGTATATCATCTTATTTTTATTGTGCTATGTTACACATTTAAGATTAACAAAAATAGGAGACATGGTCGAAGTTTTTCCTAACTGTTGCTGCAGCAGATGTGTGAGATATCATTGGTATCAAATGTTTAATCCCAAGAAACTGAAGCTGAAAGAAATATTTCATGGCATAAAAACTTAATTTGCTTAAAGAAACATGCAAAGACATACTCTATTGACGCGCATTGTTGGATTCTTGGGCATGAATTAAATTTCGATACCGTCGAAATTCTTTCATCCCCTGTCTCATCAGCTTATATTGATGTCACGGAAACTCATGAAACGTGTGACTTGTCAAATATGCCTTTTGTAATATTGATACGAAAGTTTAAAAAGGGGACTAAGTCCGCCTTTGGTAACGTCATATTTTGACGTCTCCAAGACCTCAACATAAGACCAGAATGAGCTATAGTGACGTCACAGCTTGAGAAAGATATGACATATTCATATCTCAACAAGGTCACGTTGTTACAAAATTAGGACATATTTAAGTCTCAACATTATCGGATATGTCTCATCTTTGTCACACGGGGACGTCATTTTGATAATTAAATGTCTCCGTAAGGTCTTATGTTGATGTCTGGGTAACGCCAAAATGAGCCGTCACCGAAGACGGACCTAGTTACCTTTTCTAGTTTCTTGCAGACCTATTTTCGCAAGCTGTGTCAGATGCAAGGAAACCCTTTGCTTTCAAAATTTCGAATAAACCATAAAAAGAGAAAAAAGCTATCAAAACAAATTTTGTACATCTCAGGTTGTGAAACAACGCTAAGTAACTTCGGAACAACGTCTGCTTCTTAGGACATATTTTGTGGATCACTGTCGATTTAGTTTGTTGATTAGTCTCAGCACCTTCATAAGGAAAAAATTGGAAAAGGCACCCGTCAGACGAACACAAACACCAAAGTTTCAATCCGAACCTAACGGGCTTACCTATTTTTGATGAATGCCTTCCAAAATAAGGCATCATCTTTTCGTCAATCGACAAATGTCGAAAAAATATTCCAAATTGTAGATACTTATGATTTATGTGCATTAAATAATGTAGCTTAGCGAATTTGCCTGTTTCATCAAGATAAGTGTTATCCGACAAATGAATATTTTGCTTTATGCTTTTAAATTTGTTTTGACTCATGCACTTCCGAATCATTGGTAGTCCTTTATAGAGCATATATTTCATTTGAGGAAGTGTATAGTATCCAGAAAGAATTAGGATACCTAACAATCTTTTCAAATCAGTTTCAGAAAACAGAATTGCTTTTGCTCTTTTTAGATTTCTCTTTTTCATCGGATGATGGTAAAATAGAATGAGTTAGATGAATGTTTTTTTTTCATTCAGATAATATTTTTGATTTCTTTCGCTTCTTATTATTTTTAGTAGTTGTTCTTATACATTTCTTGTTCATTCTTATTAGTTTATCTTCGTTGATCGTTTTTCTTTTCTTTTTCGAAAGCTCATTAAAATCCTTATTTTCGTCATTTTCAGATTCATCATTTAACTTTTCATTTGCTATGTCAGTTATAGTATGTAACTCAAAAGTACCTGCAATATCTTTCTCTAATGGTTGCTCAGCACGAACATTATCATCTACATCTTCTTCATTGGTAAAAGTATCTACATTAGGAGGAATATACACAGCATCAATTATATCATCAGGATTACTATCATCAGATTCCTCAAACAGGAGAACTAGAGCTTCCTTTGTTGTCAACGCCTTAACTCTTCATCTTGTAGCCATTTAAAAAATTAATATATCTAAACTTAACATGTCAGCTAAATGATGATTTAAGGATAAACATATAATACAAAAAACCCTTAAGAATAAAGGTATAACTTACTTGTAACTGCGAAAATATGCAATTTGCATAATACACTAATTATTTTCAGTCCACGTGTCCTTCTCAAATAACTCTAATATAAAAGTAAATTAGAGCAAAACATCTAGTGGCGATATTTATTAAGTAAATTTTAAGGAAATCACTCTAAATTTTCAATAAAACTCTGATACCTTGCATAAGAAGTGGGTTTTCGAAACTTGCCCGTTTCTCATGCATTCAGCCAAAGGTGCGTTAACACACCATGAGATTTGAATTTAAAAAATTTTAATTTTTAATGATATTTGTTTATTTTTAATTTTGCTATCAGAATTTACAACTTCAGCCAATTATAAAAACGAATAATAAATCTCAAGTGGAATAATTATAGTTTAAAAAGTGGACTCCTTAAATAACCATTTGAAGTTAAAAAATTAGCGTGTTTTGAAAGCTTCTCAACAGAAAGTATTTACTCCAATTGACTTCTAATACTTTATAGAAGACATCGATGTCTTCAGAACCCTTAAAAACAGCAGAAAAACAAAATTATTGAAAAATATTCGCTACAGTGTTAATAAAAAATATTTATTAAAATGGTGCTTTTATCCAACGTTTGCCTAAAATGGGCTAAGCAGTATTTTTCGGTTGGTGCTCTTTCAAATATGAAACGAAGAATTTTCAGCATACTTTACTTTTTTATCATAGAAAAGGTTATAGTGCGAGTTCAAGCAAGAAAAATATTATCAGATCTGTACAGAGAAGATGTATTGACAAAATACCCAAAATTTCCTCAAAATTTTGATCCAGCAATTTTGATTTTGAAGATACGCTACAATCTGGAAGATCAGTTGAAGTTGATGAAAACAAAATAAAAACATTAATTCATACATACCAGCGAAAATTACATTTCTGAAAGATTAAATATAGTAAATTCGACTGTTCATTTTCATTTGAAACACCTAGGTTTAAACTCAAAGCTTGACATACGAGTTCCTCATTTTTTTATGGAAATATATTTGCGCCATTGAGTTGATGTTTATGATTTCCATTTCAAATACTTCAAAACTGTTCTATTCTTGAAACCTATCGTTATTGAGATTAAATAATAGGTTTTCTACAACATGTTCCCATCTCAGCAAAGTCTGTAAAACCTTTACTTCAAACAGAGTGGTCAAAAATCACAGGGATCACCTCTTCGCCAGAAAATCTTGCTACAGGCAAAAGGTATTGAACCACAAAGGACAATACATAATTAAATAAAATATTTATTTACTCTGAGAAAATTATCTTTATCATTTTCATAAAACAATAAGTAAATAAGAATGAAAAAGAAATATTTTCCTGACATCCCAATATTAAAAACAAACTTTTTGGCACTGTGTTTTTGCAGAATGACATAAAAGTTAAAAAGAATTTATGGAAATTAAAGTCAAAAATAATTAACAAATAGGTTTTGATTGTTATAACAATAAAAAATAAAGTAAATCTTGAATCAATAGATGTGCAATAGAAAAGCCTAATATTTCCTGAAAAAATTCAAGAAAAAATTAGATGTACAAAAGGTTAATCATCACCATTTGTTGGAGATTAAAAAAAACTTTAAAAATATACAGACCAATCTCATACTCTTATGCTTTTTAAAGCTTGACCTTAATCACAATTATATAATTCCTTATTCCCCAATTCCTGAATAATATTTCATAAAATTGAACAGATTTTTAACATAAATACCCAACAAATTTCTTACGAAATTCTTAACTTTTAGGTGTCTAGGTACAAAATATTCTGCTTAAAAGGTTTTTTTTTCTTCTCAGGCATCTTTGCAGGTGTAGGTGAAATATTTATTAGTGTTCAAGATTATTTCACTTCATGATAACGTAATAAATCACGATCACATTATAAATAATGTTATAAAATTTCAGTGAAAAACATTTTAAATTATTATTGACTAAAAATAAAAAATATTTTTAGAGATTACGTATTTTCGAATAATGATATTCAACACTTCGTGGAAAATATTACTTTAAACGCAATTTAATACTCTTCATAACACTTAAATATTCTATAAGTGTTTTAGCAAATTTATATCTATAGCTTTTTCTCGACAAATGCCTCATAGCTGATTATAGAAGAATAACGAGTTTTATTATTATTCTTTATGCATTATACATTATTGGTGCAATATTTAAATTATTAAGTCCGTGTTTTTGAAAGATAATATTTTTTTTATTCTTGGTTTTGCTAGTTTCTCTCTTTGGTTCGTATGATTTCTTGATTCTTGTAGATCCCTAACAAATAGAAGTAGCAAACCAGTTTTCCCGCCTCTTTTAGATTCTTACAAATCAGAATGAATTTACGTTGTGAATTCTGATTTACTGTTACTTAGTTAAAAGTTCTAATCCAATTAAGCTCAATATTTATCACGATATTTTTTTAATTTAAAGAAATTACCATATTTATTGATAAAAAGAGTCTTCAGCAAAGCCACTAGAAAATGATGTGAACAGGCTGTCGTTGCCATGGTAATGCTAAAACGTTACCTTAGCAAGGAGTTCAGATATCCAGTTTTTTTAATTGCTTCAGTCTAACTTGCGAAAAGAAAAACATAGTCAATTGTTTAGTTGTTTGTGTGAAGATCATTAACTTTTTCTCAAAAGTAAAAAGAAAAGTATTTTTTGTTTTGCTATAAATCTAAATCTAAGCATTGAATGATTAAAAAGAATCTATTATTTTCTCATAGACTTTTCGTTAAGATGCTCGAAAGTATTAATTAGTTAATTTACATACATGATTTGTTTTTTATACTTCCTAAGATAGCCTAAAAATATAATAACATGTGATTCGTAAAATAGCTTCGCTTCTGAGCCCACATGAAAATATTTAATTACTGTTTATTCAAAAGATATAGACATTTAGCAAGAAATATTGCAATTTCGAAAGAAAAAGAGTGTATACATCTCATTAAGAGAATCAAGACTAAGCACACAATTCTCGCCTTTCGGAAAAAAAAATAAATAAAAAAAGGGCAGTGTTAACTTTTTTTGCATACGGTAGTTGCTGAAGAAGACAAAAACAGATTTTTTCTTCATCTTAGCATTTTTTAGAGTTTTTTCTGGGGCTTCAGTTTTTGTATATTAATTACAAAATTAAAAAAAAGAGATTACAGAAGAATATGTTTGCTACAGTATTTAAGTTCTTTCTATGCTCTCAATTATACGTTACATTTAACGAAAAGCGAGCTCAAAGGTTTATACTTTCTCCACTAAACAAGAAATGAAATCCCGAGAGTTTCATGGAATAAAAAAGAATGCTGTTAATTGATTTTTGTGTTGGATAATTAGAGTTGCGGTTATTTTGCGGTCTTTTCTTTAACCGAAAGATGACTTTGAACTACGTTCATTAGAGACCCTTTTTATTCTAATTGGAAGACTGATTAATAACTAATAAAAAATATTTTCAGTAAGTAAAAGCATTTATTTTCCAAGATTTAATTAACAGATCTATGTAAAACATTTTAAATAATTTAAAGTAGTGTAAGTTTCATTTTTAAAAAATTTATGAAGCAGCACTGTTGAGTTTTGCTTAAATTTCTTTCAATTGATTAAAAATTATTGTGACATATGCTAATGTTTATTTAGTTGTCTCTATTTTGTCATCGATTTGCTTTAACGTAGAAAAACAATTCTGCCTCCAATTAGAGGTTTGCTTCAAGTAATATTATTAATTCAGTTTTCCAATTCTGTGATAAGAGGTTCTAAAAAATTATTTACTAATTAAAATAAGGTGAAAAAGAATAACACATAAAGTTTAATATATTCGACACTCTGTAAATTTGATTGAGACATCAATTCTAAATCAAACTAATATTTATCGTAAACTTTTTATTTAACATTTTTCTTAAGCAAATTTTTTTAAAAGCATACTACTCTTATTTATTTAGGCACATTTTTTTAGTTTACTTTATTTTGGAACTGAAGATGATTCTCGAAGCATAACAGCCATAGATTTCAATAAGAGGCTAGATATCTTACGAGAAAAATTTACACTCAGACTTGTTTCATGTTAGCATTACGAGCATTTTTTTTAAGCAGTTAGCCAATGAAACACTTTTGCTGGTCACTAATAGTAATCTAGCAGCGAAATTTTTAAGAGTACAGTAAAAGCTAGAGTACGGAATTTCAGATGTAAAGAAACTATAAATCTTTAATTTTTGCCATTTCCGAAACATGAGAAAGTTTTTTAATTATTATAAAATTTTTGTTAGCTGTTAAGATAATTTTTTTCACAATTCCTTTTTCAATTACACTATTTCCGCTAACCTCATATTTTCCAAACACCCGTAATTCATAACTAAAATCCGAAAATGTATTTTTTTAATTGCATGTCTCTGAAATCATTTGACACATTTTTTTTTTCAATTTTAATGCATTTTGTAATTTCAATGTAAAATAAGTAAAATAAGAGAAAAAAAATTAAATGAATATAACATATCTTAAGATTTGTAATTAATAAAGTTACTAATAAATATATTTTGTCATTAAGAAAATTGTTATCAATAAATTTGTTATTAATAAATCTATTAATAAAGCATTTTTTTTAAAAATTGAATTAAATTATTTTATCCCTTTTGGAGTCACTTGAACAATTTTATTTTTATTAATTAAACAATAAAACAAATTGAAAATACAAGGGTTGATTTTTAAAAAAGGACAGTTTTGTTGTGTGCACAACCATCGTATGTTATTAAAATGAAAACGCCACTATAATTCTAATTATTCACTATAATTCACTCAATTTGGAGCTGTAACCAAAATAAGGTACAAAAATATTTTAAAACGATAGAGATATCATAACTGACTAAACTAAAATATTTCTTCTTAAATTGAACTAAAAGTTAGTAATAAATAGCACGGTTAAAAAAATATTAATAATAATTCCACAAAAACAAAATAGCTACATATTTTAAAATCATGATTTAAACATATAAACCTATTTTAAGACTTCTTTGTAATATAAAAATGTTATTAAAGAGTCTGAATAAAAGATTTACGTAATTTGAATGTAGAAAAAAAGATTTACTTATAAATACAACGCAAGATTTTAAAATTGGACTGTTCTTTGAAAACTCATATGTGACAATTATTAATTTTACGTTTTATACGAGTTAAATAGATTGGTTTTTAATGAGATTCTTCAGAGATGACTAAACGTAACGAAATTTTTAATAAATATACACTTTGGTAAAATAACATGTTTCGATATACGATCATTATTAAAAAACGATAAAACTTCGGTAACTTAAATTGTTTTTAATAAATGGCTTCATAAATTGGCATATCATTGGACTTCTTTCTGCGTAATATTTAGTTATACATAAATTTAAATGAATTTCTCTGACAATAAATAATATTTTATGAAATTGAAATAAAACAATTCTTTTTAAATTTCAATGAATGTATTTTAATCTCATTTTCAGTTGCAGAAATGATTGGTTTCATTGCTTTTGGGAAAAAGCAATAACTTTTATGAATTTGCAAATGTAGAATGCCTAAAACCAACATTTTTTTTTAAAAAAAATATTTTATTAATAACATTTTGCGTAAAGTTAAAAATGCCAGGGAATCGTAAGATTTCGCTAGATATATTACAAGATAAATTAGATTTTATTTGCGCTTATGTAACACGTGTCTTAATTTTTTCAAAATGCTTTTGAATAATATTCGTGCATTTTAACTTCTAATAACGCTTTTTCTTTTTGAAGCATACGAGAGAGAAATCTTTATTTAAAAAAAAGTTTGAAAAGTTCCTTTAAATTTGATAACATGATCCACATTTTTGTTACAAATATTAGGAATACCTTTAGAAAAGGACTCTGTAAGAATTCCAGTAAATAAAATTTTTTTCAAATAAAAGCGCCATCTATTTTATTGTTAAGGCAACAAATTGTTGTTTTAATTTCAAAATAAATTGAAGTAAAGGAAATTTGCTTGCGAACGTTATTGGCACTGAAAACTGCAGCACTTTTTATGCAGTAATATAATGATATCATACATTTTATTTGCAGGACCAGGATAGCCTGGTTGGTCGGGTGTTTGGGACCATGCCCAAGAGGTCGTGAGTAACACTGCGGATGCCCACCAGGTTTCTCGTCGGTCACCAGGATTCTACTCACTGCCCACAGCTCTCCCATCGGCGGTGTGAGTAAAACCTTTACCAACTGCGCCATTGGTGCGTAAACACTATAACTCTACTTTATTATTAACTAAAATATTTTATATGAAATTCAATATCTATTAGTTACATATTCGCTGTATGAAATAATTAAAGGAAATTTGTGGTAACTCTTCAAAACTTGGCATTCATACATTGAAAAAAAAGAATAATCAAAACTTCCAGAATATAGTAAAATTTAAAGTTTTTTCTGGTTTTATGGGAACACCAAAAATAATGGTAATTTTTACCATAGCGGATTCGGTAATGACTTTTAGTAAAAATACTTAGAAATTATTTTTTTATTTACACTTTGTTTGGTACTTTTAACAGAGCTATTATAATTTGAGCTAACGCAAAAGCGTTCAGTTTAATAAACTGGATTAATTTTTACATACATTTTACTTGCAAACATTTTTTTTTCACAATTATATGCAGCAAACGGATGCTAACTTTGTTTTTGGCCGGTTAGTTCTTTTGATTTCTATGTGAGCTGTACGCTAACATCTACTAACTTAAAAGATACATAATTTTAAACATAAAAATGGCTGGACAAGGCAAAATGTTGCTCATTAGGGTGTCCTAGCAACCTAAAATGAAAACGTAGAAGTAACGGGCTAAAGTCCCATAGCATCCCCGAATGCATATATTTATTTACTTATTGTTACACATACATCTGCGAGTTTGTGTACGCCTGACAAAGTTAAGTGTCAAGTCAAAGAACAGATAGCATAAAATAAAGAAGGATATCACAAAAATGTATCCAGGGATACGGCGGAATTTGAAACCATTACATGCACGCTACAACATGAGTCATACTTGTAATACCCTTCTTTAACTTGCTCTATCTGCTCCTTAAATATAATAAATCATACTTGTAATCAGTACAAAAGCCTGAATACATGTGTAAAAATAGGTCATTAAGTAAATAATTAGATTAGTATTTTTTTTTAAATATTATGATTCACAGGGGTCTTCTTGGCTGAGCAGTCTCGTCTTCCAACACAACGAGATTTGAAATGATGGTAACGGATTCGTAACAAATGATGTGTAACAATAAATAAATACATATGGTTTAGAAACATATATAGGCTCGTGTGCTTATTGCTTGTTGTCTTTATAGAACTTCTGTTATCTGTTTTAAAGATTGAAAAGAGTTTTTAAGCCATTCCTTTCTAGAAAGAAACCCATGCAAAAGTATTTAATCATACAAAACTCTCTCTCTCTCTCTCTCTCTCTCTCTCTCTAAATTTTTTTC
>NC_092215.1:11503071-11565123 GCF_043381705.1 Parasteatoda tepidariorum | reverse complement strand
TCATTAGAAAAATCTTTGTAGAAGAAAAATAATAGTTTACCAGCTCGTTTCACGTGTTTCTTGTGAATTTTATTAGAGATAGTATTTCTGTGGATTTTGTACTTCCGAGAAGCTTCTGCAATCGACATACCACCAGCAACTGCTTGTAAACATTGTTGCAGCTTTTCTAAATTGTAATCACTGTAGTTTCTCGTTCCAGGTATTTTTTATAACGTCTGAAAATTTTTTTGTCGAAAAAAAAAAGCGAATTAAACTTTGCACAAAGTAGCCCCAAAGTGCATTATTTTTCATTTTCCGTTTATTTGTTATTAATTTTAAAAATTGTTTAACGCTAACATGATATAATTGTTTATTAATATATAAATAAAAAAATTTTTACTTACGACAATTGTTTTATCAACGTCTTTGCATTTCACAGCTAAAGTTTCCACGCACACTTTTCGACATCCGACGTCCTCGGAAAGTTGTTGACAATGGATGAACGAAACACACACTGAGATTTCTTTAAAATTAGTAAAAATGTTTGTAGTTATAGAAGAGACTTCTATCTTCAAATTCCACACATTTTTAACGTGAAATAAACATAATACTGAATAGCAGCACTTGAAAAATGCCAAATTCGAATTTGCACAAAGTAGCCCCCGCTGCACAAAGTAGTCCCGAATGACGGTATCAGAAATATGGCTTTTTTAACACGATAACACGTCGTTACGATAAAAGTATTAAAAAAAAATTTCTTACATAAATTCAGTTATTTTAAATAAATTTAGTTAAAAAAAGATTTAAAGAATTTTCAATTTTTTTTACTTCCAATTAAAAAATTTTAAACTTGCTTAAATTTTTTTATTTATTTCTTAAAAAATTCAAAAAGTTTATAAAAAAGAAGTAAAGTTTTCGGATTTTGTTTCTCTACTAGACGGCAAATTATTTAAAATTAAAGGAGATTTTTATTATTTTCTTGAAAAAGAAACCTCAGACGATTAATTGTCACTGAATTAACCAAACTTTTCTATTTATCCACTTTTGAATTAAAGAAAATACACTGTATCTTAAAGCAATATTTCAAAAATAAAAAATAAAAACTAAATTGGAATAAATAAGTTATAGATCTATTAAAACTATAATCAATGTTTAATGATCTGGACCATTTAAAAACCAGGATTTCAAGTAAACTATTACCATAATGAAAGGAAAAATTACTAAATGAATGGTTTAAATACGTATATTTTTTATTTAATTATCAGAAATATTACTTCTTTTAGCAGAAATGTCTTTGCGATAAAAGTATAAAAACTTTCCTAGAATTTTTTTCATGGGTAAATTCTTTGTTTTTAAATGAGGTAGGTAGATAGGTATTTTATTAAAGCAGCACTAGTGGCGTTCAATGGGCTATTGGCGATGGTCTGAGAAACATCCTTCAGGATGTTCCGAAGACAGGCCATCCCAATTTTGATCCTCTGCAGAGGGAATGGCACCTTTGCTCGTGAAGTCGAGCACTTTACTTTCGTATAGTTTAACGAGCACCGATGTTCCCTATGCAGGCTGATCAAATTGGCCACCCATCCGTTTACTGACCGCAGCCAGTGATGCTTGACTTCGTAGTTCTATTGGGAACAGTGTCCTTACGATCAGTCCACTGCTGAACGTTTTTAAATTAATTTAATTGGAAAGAAAAATTTAAGAATTTTTAATTTCTTTTTCCTTCAATTAGATACTTATGCAGGCTCATATATGAGAATTTTCAATATTTTTGTTCCAATTAAAAGTTTTAGAATTTGTATAAATAATATTCATTTTATTTTAAAACTTTTTAATAAGTTTAAAAAGAAGTAAAATTTTTGGGTTTTCTCTCTACTAGAGTGCAAATGATTTAAAATTTAGTTTTTCTTTATTATTTTCCATTTATCCACTTTTGAATTGAAGAAAATACACTGTATCTAAGAGAAAAATATTTCGACAATGAAAAAATTAATTGAAGCAAAAGTTATCGATCGATTAAAACAATAATCAATGTTTAATGATCTTGACCATTTTTCTCCATATAATATTCAAACATTACGATTATCTATTCCAAACATATTCTAAAATTAGGAGAAAGGAATTAGATACTGAATAAAAAAGAAAATTTAATATTTATTGAAAATTTTTTTAAAAAAAGTAGAAGCTTTAGAAATTTTTATATTGTGCTTAATAACATAAGACAAATCCAATCATGTCCTTTCTAAAATGGCTTACGAGACGCGAACAACACTTTCGTTTATTACATTTCTCTAATCTTTTTATAAATATTACAAAAAGTGAAGTAGTTTTCAATTCGGGTAATTTTTACGAGTCTTTTTTTTTAATATTAACCGTTATATTAAGTTTCACAAACACAGTAATTTAATTGGAATCATTATTAGAACTTTCTTACGAAGTCTAAAAGAAAACTAACATAAAAAATGAAAAGAAGAGTAAGGAAAAGAGAGTTGTTCAAATAATAAATTTCTCTCGTTTTGTGAGAAATTGTTTTTCTGAGGATTTGTAGTTTTCTTAAAAAGAATATTCTTTAAATAATTTTGATGATAAATCACTTATTTTCTTTTTGCTATCAAAGTAGATTTATGGATCAATAAGTCTGGTAACTTAGCTATTAGTAGGGGTCACCTAAGCAAAGATTAAAGAAAAAGGAAAAAATCCTGCTTTCCGAATTCGTAACTAAAGCAAAGATCAACTCAGTACAGGATGATGTACCAGAAAAACAAGTTACAGAGAACGAAACATACTCTGATTTAGGAGAGTATCACATTTACGAAGATTCAACGCATGCGCATTCGAATTAAAGTGTCAGCCTGGAACTACGTCATCTGAAGCAGTTCTTACTGGTTGGGTACTATTTAGTTTTTTTTTTCTTCCAATTCGCTTTTCAACCACCATTTTATTATTTCATTTTGTCTCAGATAGAATTAAAGAATTTGTGCTAACAGATATAACCTACATGGATGTATTGTTAATATGTACTGTTAATATATTGAGCAAAAATTCAGCAATACATCAACCTCAAATTTAAAAAAAAGAAAATATCCCTTCTCGTTCTGAACCCCAGCAGTATTTATGGGAAGAGATGGGCGCCCTTCAATAACAAACCCTACTGCTGTGCCCTTAGATATTATTTTCTTAATACACGAGTCCGTGCCAACCCTTAGGACACCGGTTTACATCATGTCCATGAAATATATCCTTCTCTCCCTCATCTATTATTTGATCTATGTCAGACAGGTCATAGCGGAAACATCAGACGAAGAGGAATATAATAAAGGTTTCTTCTCAGGTAAATGGGTTGGATGAAAGATGAGAATTTTATTCCGTAAAAAGCCTCCTCGATGAGCTGGCATGGGAACTGATTATGCAAGTAACCGGTAAACTTTACAAAGACTTATTGGAACAAAAATAATATGAAACGGAATCAGTATTTAGCTGTTGAAACTTAGAATGACACAATAGAAAAAGAATACTCTGGATTAAAAACTGGAAGACCACTGTTACCCAAAGGAACATCTATGAAAATCTCTTTAAAAGCAAAGATCCACTCAGGGATGCCGTTCTTCTAAAACTGGTGATGATAATGAAAAAGAATATCACTGAAACAGTAGATGAATTATTTAAATAAAAACTTATCAAAAATGTTTCTTAAGGAGTTTTGAATAGCGATCTTATGCAGCTATAAATAAAAAATGCTAATGAAAATTACAAGGGATGATCAACGAAAAACATCCAACATCCATTTAGACACTGTCCTCATAAAATAAAAAATAGCAAAATATGCTATAAAATATTATAATTCCTTAAAAAGATTGCATTCGAGCTTGTTAATAAGACAATTTGAAAACGTATTATAATACAATTGCTTATTGTTCCATATTAATGATTTGCATGAAAACAATAATCGTTATCTAAGCATGCACTTGAAACTAATACTTCAAAAAAATACAGTTAAAAGAGAAATCCCGTTTAATTACACTTACTAAATTATTTAAAACCTTAAATGTTAGTGTTGAATTTTTATTTCAATGATAAACTTCTCTCTAAAGAATCCCTTAGGGCGTTAATCTGTGCTACTTATTTCTGTAACTAAATAAAATTGCATCCACTGCTTGGTTGATCATAGTTAATGAAACATTATTTATTTTTAGCTTCAATGCCATTCCTGTTGTGAGGAACTCAAAGGAAAATCTTCCTCTCCATCTTATTTAATATAGTTAGCTCTTATAGTTACCTTCTCTTACTTAGCAAAGTAATTCTTTTAACTATAACAGAGGGAAAATAACTCCACTTCTGCAAAATTATTTCTAACAAAACAATTATAATATGTAAAATGTTCAAAATAAATTTATCTTTTCATTATTAAATATAAAATTGCAGAAAATAAAAAAGTTATTATATTATAATTTGAATGATTTATTTTTAATTCAGTTAATGATGAAGAAGAATTCCAGAAATGGTATACGTTTAAAATTATTAATACGTACTGACCTTTTAATGAAAATGTAATGACATGTTTAAATAACATTAGTTACTTTATCTTTCCAGAAGATGAATTAATATCGTTTTGCATTTTATCCTATAAAAGAGTTTATGATTTATGGATTTAATTACAGTTATACATTTGTACTGTTCAACAATGCGGGACTATTATAAAATAAGTAATAATAAATGCATATAAGAATTTAAAATAAAATTTTTAATTTTAATAATGAAGAAATGTAAATTAGTTATAATTTCGTGAATTAAAAAAAACAGTAACCTTTTTTTATTTAATTTTTTTTCTTCCTATTTACATTTCATCCAAACTGTTTTAAATGGGTATAATCACTTATATTCAATACATTAATGGTTGTAGATTGATATTACCGCATGTTTTCCGTTAAAGGCGACGTCTAAAATGTACATTAAAATAAAAACTCCCTGAAACTGTTAGAAATTTCTCGGAAAAAATAATTAAATAACCATTTATTGAATGGTTATTTAACCATATTTAATCAAAACAGTCAAATAACCATAAATAAAATGGTAATCAAACTGTTGAGTTGGGGAAAAACTTTATTAACTTCTTTCACTTGATACAGTTAAACAAACAGAATTTTATCGTACCAACTAAAACCGCCTAATGAAGCTACTATGTACATATCATAGCCGAGCGAGCTTATCTGTCAATCTCATTACCGGCAGAACTGGAGTTCGAGTCCTAGTGTTGACGCCATAATATTTCCTCCATTCCCCTTAAAATATGAAGAATTTATAGTGTCCGGCACTCACCAATGCCCATTACTTTGCGAATGGCCAAGCTAGTATGTCTAGTTAAAGTATTATATTTTTTCAGTTTTTGAAAAATGTCAATTGTAAATGGTTAAAAAACAGTATAGTTTTGCATTCATCGTTTTGGTAAATGGTTTCAAAACCATAAAGGAAAAAAAATGTTTTTTACCGTAAACTTTGCAGTTAATCGGATGGACAGACAGCTGCCAGTTATTTTACCATAATTTCAGAGTGAAAATTTTAACAGTGTGGAATACTGTTGGACGGAATTCATGCAATGCACATCATCAATGAAACAATAAGTATAGAGAATCGAGTGGGGCAATGCAGCCTAGATCTTTCCTTCGTAACATTTTTGAGGAAAAGAAATTCATTCGAAAGAGTGGATGATTCCCTCAGTTATACCTCTTACTGCAATTAATCAGAATAATACGCTTTCGGCAATAACTTTTGAATAAAACAATTTTTTTTACTCTCTCTCTCTCTGTTGCTACATCAATGAAGAGTCAGTTTAAATAATTGTTTTAAAACGGCTGGCAACTCTTGTAATTGTAATAATTGTAACTCTGGCTGGTTGCTAGGCAAACAAATAATTTTCCATTTTTTCTTGTTATTAATGTTTTTTGTATATAGTCTGTATGTCAGTGGAAATAAAAGAATACCGCTATGGTATAAATTTGTTAACAACGTAAATACATTTTGTAAATAGACAAAAATATCGTATCTTTGTAAAAAAAAAGGGCAGAAAGGAAAACCTATATTCAAAAGAACAAATATTTTTGCCTCTGATATAAACCACTTGCTTTAAGTTCTGAAAACTTTCTAATGAGATTCATTTCAAATGAAGTTGCAAAAAAAGAAGAATTCTGTATTATTCATAGACCATTGCCTTTGCTAAAGCAACCAATGTATGAAAACATACAAGAAAAAAATCCACGATAGATAAAGAGAATAAAAGAGGGTAGTAATAATTATTTTACCAGCTTGATGAAACTTTTTAAGTTGAAAGACATTTTATTTCCAAGATATTATATAAAATTATCGACCGAACTATATTACCATGGTTTAACTTTAAGGAATATAAACTAAAAACTAATTTCTATCATATTGAAATTTAATTTAAGCTTAAATTTACTTTACTATATACAAAAAAAATTTCTAAATACAAGTCAGTGAAAGAAAGTTTTTTTTAAAGGCAATGATGTGCTAAAAATGAAAATACGTTATTTTTTCTTAGTTTTTAAAATATTCAAACTTTTTAACTACGAAATTAGATTCTGAGCATTTGTGCCTTAATTGCATCAAAACTAAAATGCATATTAAATTGCGCAACAAAAAAAATTTTTTTAGAACAGTGAAGAACTTATTACAAGTGAACCGATAATGCTGACTAATTTTCTCGTAGAACAAAGTAAAATAAATAATTTTGATAAAAATAAATTATTCCAAAGGTATCTTATTTAAGATTGAAGCTAAACAAAAAAAGAGTATTTGGTAAAGAAAAATTCTTTCATGAAAAATAACCATTAAAAGTAAAATCGATCGGACGTGGTAAAAGAAAACATTGTAATTGAAGAATTTCTGAGTTCTTCCCTTTGAGAAATAAATTGAAAAGCGGACAGAAGAATTCCAAGCAAACTCGAATCTATTTATAACATGCCTTCAATAGTGAATAATTTAAGAGATTCGCATACCTGCAAGTTTAGAAGTACGTGTTTTCCGAGATTCAATTAACTTTGGGGAATGTTCCGAGAACTGAACAGTTATCGAGGAAAATATCTGTAACTATTTCGGAATGAGCCAAGAGAGTAATTTCGGTTTTATATTTGGCCCAACGGGTGTAAATTCTGTTACATTTCTACGATTTTTTTTTAACTTTCAATACATTCGGAGAACGAATACTCATATTTAAGTATCGTTTAAAGGAAACATTTTTTTTTAAATGAATATATTCGAAATCTAGGAACATTTGCAAAATTTGAATTTCAAACTTGAATTTTAGACACAATGGATATAACGTTGCATTTGGTGGTGCTTGAAATTTATTCTTTACTGAAAATAGAAATTTGTTACTTTTATTGGTAAACATAGATCAATTTCAAGTTGGAGAAATCTGGTCAAAGCTGGGTCCTAAAGTTTTCTCTTTCTTTCCTAGGCAGCTGTTTGAATGAAATAACTTAAGTGTTTCATTGAGTAATAAATCCGTCTTTTACATCAAAGGCAAAGAATATTTAGTGTGAAAAAACTGTTTCTTGAAGTGTAAAATAATTATATTTTGGAAATATTCTATCAACTGGTTTAATCGAATGGTTTTGAAGAATAAGATTTACACAAATGTATATATAACAAGTATAGAACGTATAGAATAGCATAGAACGTATAGAATATTATAGAACATATAGAATAGTATAGAACCTTAGAACGTATAGATATACAATACGCTTTTGCATTTATCGAACAAACAAATTTTAAAAAACCAACATAAAAAACACGAATTTAAAGTATCAAATCATGTTACGTATTTGAGTAGAAATATTTCAGATATTCTTAAATTTAATCGTGCTAAATTTTTATAATATATCTAATATTATGATTAATTTTAGATCCTTCATATTACAGCCTTTTTATTAAAATTATCTAATATTTTCAAAAAGACATTTGTTTTCTCACTTCTAATAAAAATAAGAAAACAAAAACTAAAAGTACTTTATAAATTAATAAAATTATAAAGTATTTTCTAATATCTAATGAAATCTTGAACTTCGCATCTGCATGTTTTAGTAATAGGTCTATCTGAACTAAACAGTGTGGTCTTAATAATACGTTAAACTTATTTCCTGTTGGGAGCTTTGGAAATCTATCCGTTTGAAAGAAAAAGAGGAGTACAAATTCGAATTTCTAACCTAAATGTAAATTAGACCATATGGAGCAACGATATTCATTTACAGAAAAAATAATTTTCGATAAACCAGCATATAAAATATGAATTTCAAGTTTCATACCACTTTGCGTATTCACAAAGAAATATTTCAGTAACTATTAAATTCATTCGCGTTAAATTTTTATGATATATATAAAGCAGGATGCATTGTTTAAGATCTATTTTAAGATAATTTCATTAAAATATTTTAATTTTTTTTTCTCATTTCTAGTAGTAATGAGGAGACGAAAATAATAAATATTTTATAATTTCCTAAAGTTGTAAAATATTTTCCTCATTCTATCTATCCTTAATGATACTGTTTGCTTTAAAATATATTTAATACGTAAATAAGTGATTTGAAAACAATACAAATACAAATATAAAATAGTGATTTGAAAACAATACAAATCTTTTTGAAAACAATACAAATATTTGCTAAAAATTTTTTTACTTCCTTCTACAACAGAAAATATCCTTGAGGCATGCATATATATATCACGTCAATGTCATGCCACATTTGGCATGACATTGACACGATATATACATATTGACACTGACATGATATGACATATTTCCTAACTTTTAAAATTTATTTTATTACTCAAACTTATTTTATTAATCAAACTATATTTAAATTAAATCAATGAGTTAATCTTTTTAAGGGAACATAAAATTATTTTTTTCTTTTCTTATCGATTAATGTAACGGCTAACTTGTTATTTCAATTCTAATGTAGACTCATTAATTTCTCTATGTGTTCCGTATTTTCTCTGCGTGTTATCGCCAGGCGCGAGGTTAGAGTCGTTGCCCTAGAGAGACAACGATACCGAGTTCGATCCTCGGAGCTCGAAGAGAATATTAAAATCCATAAATGTATTAGAATCTTTTTTTTATTATTTCTGTTTCTTCTACAAGTTTCTAGAATGCTTTAATTTGTCACTTCTTGTTCCGTTATTTAGCCCTATAAGAGATCATGTGTTTCAAGCCGAAACGCAAGTTACCTTGTTCACTGAACGTTTGAAGGTTGAACGGTTCTTAATAAATCACTAACTATCTGGACTGATTTAGTTTCCTTTTACGTAACATTTGGTGGAGGTGCCGGTTATGTGGACTGAAAAAATATATAAATAAATACAGTATTCTCGCTATTTCACTCTATGGCTTTTCTGGCGCGTAATCTGTTGACTGGCAGTGGATACTCCAACTTACTCTCGTTCTTGGATTGTTTCCTTAGTTTAACTTTTCTGTTCTTCTGCATTTTCGGTTTTCCATGGTTCTAATTGAAACGATGGGTCATAGTAAGGTTTCAAATAATCTGTACTGACTACAATCCATTTATTTCCTAAAAGTGATTTAGGGTAGCTTCCTAGCAAATCAATACATATTCAGTAAAAAGGTGCTTCAGCAGGAGGAATCGGTATCAAGCTTAGAGTCGGCCGTTGCGAAAGACACTCACGCCATTGATATTCCTTAGAATGAGACGCGTACCACCTCACACTTCAGTACACTCGAGGCCAATAAAATCTTTTTCTTATCTTATCCAACGTTTTAGATAATCCCAATGGACCTGCTGTTGGTGCGTCGTGAAAGTACTTAAGAATTTCCCGGCGTAACTTAAAAGGAACAATCGGTAACCAATGTCTGCCGACCGATTCATAATTCCACTTACAGAGTATACCATCCATTATTTTATAATTTGCATCATTACTTCGCTCACCGATAATCCTCTTTAAAGTTGTTATCTCCTGGTCTTTGTTCTGTTCTTCTGTGAGATTTGTGACGGCAGTTATACTTTTTTCTGGATCATTTTCAGTAGTTGGTAGAGGATGTCGTGACAGGCAATCACCATATTTATGTCCGAGTCCCGACTTATAAACAATAGTTACATAAAATTCCTGTAGTCTGAGAGCCAATCGTGCTAATTTTCCTGAAGGATCTTTTAACCCTGAAAGTATAATGAGTGAAGAGCTGCTATTATAGTGCTCTTCCAAAGAAATATGGTCGGAACTTACTTATTGACAAAATAGCAGCAATACATTCATGCTGCGTGGTTGAATACTTTTGTTCTGCCTTTATTCGAAAGGCATATGTTATTACGGTTTCTTTTACATCTTTGGATTTGAACAAGTACTGCTCCAATACCATAGTCACTGGAATCAGTGCGCAGCTCTGTGGGGGCATTACGATCAAATAGTACTGTGGTCTTCAAGCTTTCAAAAGAGCGACGTTGTTCTTCTAACCACATGAACTTCTCATCAATTTTAACAGTTTCTGTAGTGGGTACGCTTTGATACAGAAGTCTTTTATAGACCTAGGATAGCATGAACAAAATTCAAGGAAGCTTCCGATGTCTGTAATTGAAATAGGTACATGATACTTAGCCATAGCCATTATTTTTTCCGGATTTGGGCCTACTCCTTTGGACTGACGACATGACCAAGTACTTAAAGTTTCCTAGAACCAAAGATGCATTTTTTTTATTCAGTTTCAGTCCTCCTGCCTCAAGGAAATTTAACACAATCCTTAAACGTTACACATGTTCGTCAAAAGTATCTGAGAAAACTGCAATGTCATCAAGATGACACACGCAAGTTTCCCATTTCAAATGCCGTAGTAAATTATCCATCATTCTTTCAAAAAAGGCGGAATATTACGAAATCCAAACGGCATAACCTTAAATTCATATTAGCCATCATGGGTTACAAAAGAAGTTTTTTTCTCTACCACCTTCATCGACTTCTACTAGCCAATATTCGGAAAATAAGTCCATTAACAAGAAGTAATCGGCTTTCTTCAAACAATCCAAAATATCGTCTACCCTAAGTAACGGATATGCCTCCTTTTTGGTCACTTTACTTAATCTCCGGTTGTCAACACAAAAACGTCAACTTCCGTCTTTCTTCTCGACAAGAACCACAGGAAGACTGAGATTCTTGAATGATGTCTCGAGTAAACATTTTCTCTACTTCATTTTGTATAATACGGCGCTCAGCAACAGAAACTCGTCATGAGTTTCATATATATATATAGTTANTATATATAAAGAGAGGGAGACAGATAACTGGGCTTAAAGTTTTTATTGCTAAGAAAAATACATAAGAAGTGCTTTAATTTGCTTAAACGAAATTATGAATTGTGCTAGTATTGCTGCTGAAAAGAATGTGTATTTTCATATATGCACCTGTTCGTAGTCCAAAACGCGTGTTTTTAAGTTGTGCCACTATTGCAGCCCATGAGCGATATATGCATATTTATAAGAAAACTAAGAAATCTTTTTAATAGTAAAGTATACCAGTATGCTTAAATGAATTTTTAAAAATGGCATTGAGAGATAAAATATTGCTCTACAGGTAATGACACGTATACGTACGAGATAATATTTGTTTATAAAATAAACATATATAATCATTTTAAATAATGTACTTTATTGTAAAGAATCAAGATATGCTTGCATATCTTAACTACATTTAGACAATGATTGCCAAAAGATAATATTGTAACAAAGAAAAGCATGAACAAATATAACCTAATTGTTTCTACAAATGCATTTTCTTCCTCAACGAAAATTCAATACTTTATAAGTTTTAAAATCTGAGTCACTCGACTTCTTAATATCTTAACATAAAATAATTCAGAATTTAACTATCCGTATTTTAAGCAGCACTTTAAAAAATTATGTCAAAGATATTAATATAACAACAAGTTTTCAGAACATATTCTCCGTTTGAAGGAAATTCTTTGCAGAGTAAATGGTTTTTAATATTCATTATCTTAATTTTTATTCAAAACAAGACGTCTATAATAAATTTATTAACCTTTACAAGAAAACATAAATATAAACTTTAATACAAGTAATATTTTTTGATTTTAAAATACGAGAATATCATGTGGCTTGAAAAAAATAACTATATAAATATCCCCGTTCCTAAAATATTTTAAATGCGAATATAGAATTAAAAATGCAGTCTTTCTTTTTCATAATTATTTTTTTTCCTCGCAAATACATTTCGTCCTGTTTTCCAATTTTTTCCTCTTGAATTGCAAATAATTATCATTATTTTTCAGTTCATTTGACACTTTCAAATGGTACAAGTTTTTTTTTTAAATTTAATTACTTACCTGAAAGCTTTTTTCATTAAAATGCTTTTTCTAACTTGAATTAAAATTCGAAACAAATTCCATTTAAGACAATTAATTTAATTAAATAATTAGAATTCTTTTTTTTTACGTTTATGTAAATCAATTTCTAACAGGATCAAGCACTTCTAATATCAAATAAAAATCCAAGATTTCACTGTTACTTTTAATCAGTTAAGTTTATTTCAGGTTCAGTAAGAAGATGAAAATTCCCACACGTATCTGTTTCATCTGTCTCTATTCCGTCAACATATTTAAGAATGAAAAATATTGCATAAAACAATAAAAAAAATGTTATTTGATAAAACTAATGATAAAACTAAAAATTTTTGTATAAAACTATCATTGTTGTATTTTGACCTAAAATCAACTATCTTTACTTACATATTTAATAGTAGTTACTACATGACTACTTTTTAGAGCAATATTTTAGAATATATTTTTCTACTTTTCAGAATATACTTAGTTCTGAACTTGTTATCTCATTAACTCGCAACCTCGAAATTTTTTCTGCGTTCCTTCATCTTTGAGATGTAAAGGTAGATATAAATAAAAACTACGATCTTGTATAAAGTTCTTAAAAATGTCTACTAAATATGAAATTAAAGTTTTATGGTGCTTTAAAGACGGGCGATAAATTTTGCCCGTAAGACCTTTGTTCAGTCTTGGATGTTAAAACTTCACTGTAAAAACTGTGGTGAAATACCAATCCAAATTCAGTGTTGTAAAATTTCAGTAATTATGTGAATGAATACTGTATTCCCTGTTAATTATGAATCGAGCATTCAAACAAACTTTTAGCTAATTTACAAGCCAATTACTGTGACACCAAGATCTTATTACACCATTTATGAATTATTCTCGTAAATTTAGGCGTATGTTTGGAACCCGTCAGACGATAAAGTTTGCAATACTACATACATAATTTGCATACTACATACATATAATATACATAGTTTGCAATTATAGCCCGAGAAAGTTAAAAGTTAGTCTCTGATGATTATTACACAGAAGCAGAGTAAAGGCATATATTTTTGAGTAGTAAAATAAAAATGTTCTCATGAGAAGATTTTTATAATTCTGTCCATTGTATTAATATTTTTATAATATTTAATATACATTCGCTTGTTTTTTGCTATAAAAACAATGGCTGGATATGGGTCTCCTGTGGACCTCAGTGCAAATGTCAATAATATGATTTCTAATGAAATAAAAAGTGTTTAATGTTAACAATTTTAAGTCCTATTTGCGCTGTAAATTTGGGTGGTAACAGGATTTAAATTACTCATGGAAACATTAAAGTTAAACATTTTCTGCCCTCCCTGAGACAGAGTCCAACAAATTTCCTCTTTACCTACTAATATTAGTTAACTTTACTAGATCCTGCTGTTCATTTGTAAAAATTTTATATAAAATAGCACATAAATGGTAACTACTTTACCTCACAAATAATGTAAAATTATAAAAAAATAAGGAAAGCAATTAGATAATAAAGAGATAATGATATTTGAAATAATGGAATTTAATTCCCATTAATTAAAAAAATAATAAAGTAAACAGAATACCTTATTTTTTTCTTGAAAAACAAAAGTTGCATCACAATATCATGTCTTAAAAAGCGAAATTTTGCGCAATTAATTTCAATTTGTCTCGTGAAACAGTTATTACAACCAACTATTTGTCAATATAATTGTTTTCGAGGGAAAAAATCTAGAACAGTTTTTTCATCTTTAAAAATACATACTTTACTTCAAGTATTTGTAACATTATTAATAATCATTAAGAATTTTGTAAAAAAAAAAAAGTTTTTCATTGTGCTAATGATGCGCATAAAACATTTTTGGAAAGAGACTTTGAGTTGCGAGCATAAAAGAGAAATCTCTCGGATCATTATGCTTTTTCCGGAAAACGTTTTCAATTTTTCTAACACACAAAGAATTATTCCTATTTTTACGTTATCACGTTCTTCCAGATGTTACTGCAATCTAATCCCGAAGTTCAATCAATATTTCTCGAAGATTTCATGTAGAACAAAAATTCATAAATTTCTCTACAACTAAAAAACATAAATCGTCGGTGGATTTTCAATTTTAGCAAACCCTCTATGAAATACGTATATACATACATATATATGTATATATATGAGCCGCTCAGAAGCCAATGCGGTTAAGTCCATTTTTTGATATTTTCTGATTTTTGGAAATTTTGATGAAATAAATAATAATCTTCTTAGTTATTAAAGGATTTACTCGTTGGTTACTTTTTTCTAGGTTAGACAGCCCTTTTTTTAATAGCTTCTGAATATATTGTATAATAATTTCAGAAGCCATTGTGAATAAGTCCACCTTTTATCAATATTTTTTTACATAAGCTTTGAAATTAAAATTAAATTCTTCTTTCGATATTTGTTGGTAACACTGAAAAACAAGAAATTCATAGTAACTTCAGGGTTNTTTCGCAAATTATGTTTAAATTTTCACAAAATAGGTACCTCTCAGAAAAACCTAGACAGACCCCTGATATATATATATATATATATATATATATATATCTTGCTCAAGAACATTTTAAGTGAATTAAAAACATTTTGCACGCAATTATAAAACTCGTTTATCTGAAGATAATTCCATGCAAAATATAACTTTTAGTAAATATTTATTATTTTTAATTACTTTATTTAATAATAGTCGAAAAATTTGTCAATTGTAAAACATACAATTTTTGAAATCATTTCAAAGAATGTTATTTTAAATGGCAAAATATAAAATGCGAGTGCAATCGGTTAAACAGTTCCTGAGAAATCAAATTTAAAAAATACGAGTTTTTCATCGATTTTTCCAGAACTATTCAACCTATTTACCTCAAATTTTGCATTTTACTATTTAAAATTACAATATTTAAAATGACATAAGACATTGTATATCTTGCAATTCAAACTGTTTTTGGCTGTTATTAAAGAAAATAATAGAAAACAAAAAATATTTACCTAAAGTTATATTTGAACAGATCTATCTTTCGATTAAGTTTTATAACTGTGTTCAAAAATTTTCATTTAGAAAGGATACGTTTATTCAGAGAGAGTACGTTTTTGTGCGTATTTTGCTTAAAATATTAACTTAAAATATCGTCTGCACTAATTAATTAGCATGTTTGAATTCACCCCCTATAACTCTTTAAAATTGAGTCCTAAAACGTGAAAATCCAATCATTAGATCAAAATTTTTCAGGGTGGTTCGTTTTTCATTTTACACACTGTGTGCAGCTGAAAAAAAGTGCTTATTCTGAATAACTTTTAGTCTGATGATCATACTTTCCTGTTTTAAAACTCAATCTTAATTGTTTGAGAGCTTAATCTTAAATATGTTTATTAATTAGAGCATTTAATTAAGTAGAGTATTTAATTAAGTAGAGTATTTAATTAAGTAATCAATTAATTAGCTGATTCAAGTTCAGAAATTAAACACAAATACGCATTTTCTCTAAATGCAACGTATCTTATTCCACTTGATTAAACATAACCGACCGCCATCTATTGGTATAAGATGCAATTACTTACTATTAGGTAAAGAATTCAAAATTTTAAAGCAATTAAAAATAATCACGCTTAGCAGCAGTGAATCCAAAAGGAATTGAAACAAATGAGACAATGAAAAAATGAAAAAAATTGAATAAATATGACAACCAAAGCTGACGTCTTCAGGGGGTACCAGCTCCGGAAGTCATAAAAGCAAAACCTTTTCTATCGAGAGAGTCAAGACAAAAGTCTAAAATTGCCCTCTCTGCGCCCTTATTCTTCTGCATTTACTTTATCTATTTAACATTTTATAATTTGCATAGTATTCTCTTCCTGGACTTTGGCAAAGCCTTTGGGGTACAGAGAGGGCAATTACTTACGATTTAATACTTTGCATAAATCATGAAATTTTCGAAATGCTTACCTTTAGCAAAACACTAAAGAAAATTGCGCAAACCAAACAACCTAACAAAACAACACACAAATACTCGATTCCACTATCATTTAATCACTACTCGAACCCTCTACTATAAAAACGAATGGCACATGAAAACAAACCAGCACAAGCAAAAAAACGAAGAAAAATAATATTGAAAAATACGAAAAACATAAGAGAAGTTGTTTGCAGCATCATCGGTTGGACTTTGAATTTGATATCGGGAATTGTGGGGAACATGAATTTGCTATAAGATTTTTCTTTTCTAATATAAACTGTTATAGGTTTTAGGAAAGTCTAGTTAACCTATAAAAAAAACCGCATGGTTTTTGCTTACATAGCTTTAAATACTTAACCATAAACAATAATGCTTGTTGTAAGAGAGAAATAAAGCTTATTCATTAAAAATATAAAAGCAAAATAATTAAATATATTTTTCGAGGAAAGGGATGGAGGTTTTATTGTAAAAAATAAGATTTAGCTATGAATAGACAACAATTTTATATTAAAAATGCTTATTAATATAATTAATTATAAATAAATAATCTTACGTTACTGCAGTTATTTTTCTATTATAGCAAGAAGTACGCAATAACGTACGTTAAAACTTTCAAGTTCCGATTTCCTGAAAATTTTTAAATTGCTAATTGCTTAATTATTATTTAGGAAAATAATTGACTTCCATTGTATTTAAATAGTCTTGGTATAAAGGAATCAGGCAATTACGAACAGAAATTTTAAAAACAAATGTAACAAATATTTTGAAATTTCGAAATGAATTGCCATCTCAATGCCGAAACTGATCTGCTTTTGGGATACAGTTATTTGGTATATGGTTAAATAAGCTTTAAAATATTTCCGTCTGGGAGCTCTATCGCTAATGATGGGAGATGGTCATGATGGATCTTTTTATTGGACTGGAAGTTTTGGTCTTATTAAACTATTCTCTCTCATCCTGAACATTTAGTTCTCTATCTTCCAGTGAAGACAGATGTGCCTGAGTTTTTTTGTTTCATGCTTCTGCAGACCAAAACTTCCAGACTAACATATCATATTATTGATATACAGATAGTAACAAAATAATAAAAAAAGAAACATTGAATGGTGATGATAAAATTATTTCATTCTTAGTATCAGACTGCCTGTAAAGGAGTGAAAAAATAAAATTTCAAATAAACAAAAAAGTATACACATTTAGGATTGCTAATTTTTATCTGACCAAGGAATTACAGTATACTAATTACAGTGAAGGAATGTAGATCTCGAGAACTTTTCAAGTGAATTGAAAAATATTTGCACCCATTTATAAAATTCGTTTATCCTAAGATAATTCCATGCTAAATGGAATTTTTAGTAAATATTTATTGTTTTTTATTATTTTATTTAGTAATGGTCGAGAAAAGTTATTGTAAGGAATAAAATTTTTTAACACATGATTTTAAAAAATTTAATTTTTCATGGCTAAGTTCAAAATTAGTTCAAAGTCGATCGAACAGTTTATGAGAAATCAATTTTTTAAAAAGCTGTATTTTTAAAATACCATTTCTCAGGAACAAATTAACCGGTTGTTTTCAAATTCTCCATTTTTCCAAGCAAAATTACATTCTTTAAAATGATATAAAAAATTGTACACCTAAACATTTTTCCGACAATTCAATGGACCGAATTTTTTTATCAAGTAAAATAATAAAAAATAACAAATATTTAGCAAAATTTGGATTTTTCAAAGAAATACTGTAGGATAAATGAATTTTATATTTCTGTGTAAAATTGTTTCGATTGGCTTGAAATATGGCGAAATACGCAAAAAAAAGAGAAAAAAATTAACATTAAAGGGTCCAAACTGTAGATCGCTCCCCTGACTAAACACTACGGATCACAGTTCCATGATGGCGACCACCTCCCATATTTTGGGGGTCAGAAATCCAAATTCAATGAAAAAAAGGTATGTGTCTTTAGAGAAAGTACATATTTGTGTCGAATTTCGTGACAAAAATTATCACTCGCATATTTATTAGCATGTTTGTAGTCCACCCCTTGAATAAGTAAGCCTGATTACTCTAAAGTGAAGATCCGATCATTAGATCAAAAGTTATTTGGGGTTTATTTATCTCTGAAATATGACGTAACCTCTGTTGAATAGTATAATCCCTGTTGAGACATGCATTCTACTGTATATCAATATGATAACGGAGAGATTATAATGAAAGGTTCTAATATTAGTCATTCTTAAGCGTTGTTTTTAAATGAAATTTCATTTTTTTCGCAAAAGGATAACTCTCACAATTGACACTTTTTGTGAGCCATACTATAATCTTCACGCTTGTAATTTCAATAAAAAGAAAAATAATGAAAGGAAAAATAAACAAACAATGTTACAGCATCTTTTTTGCCTTCTTTTTTTCAAAAATAAATAAATAAGCCGAATAAAGTGCACCATTTCGAAATGATTGCGGTTAGTTTGATATATTGCTTAATATTATGGTCTCCGGAAAAATGCTCTTTCTCAATGTCTTGAGTTGCGATAAATCAGAGGTATATAAAAAAATCAATTTGCTTATTGTTGGTAATCAATAATATGATGATGTAGATATTACGTCTTTTAGATTATTTTTACCGAGTAAAGAAGAGAAAAAAAATTTATTAAATATTTTTTTAAATAAAACACATTCTTTTATTTCTGTTTCATTGAACAGTTGATTTTTCAATACAAATTTATTCACCTTTCTTGAAAATAATCCTTCTATATGCAATCTTTATAAAGTATACTTCTACAAATACGATACTTTTACACGATATGATACTTTTACACGATATGATACTTTTACACGATACTTTTACAAATTAAAAAATTTCGTTATTATTTGAGTTGTGTCATTATATTTTAAAAAACGATTGCGAAATAACACAATCATTACAAAGTATTTACACATTTTTTTTAAATATTTACATGAAAGTTAATGAGCATTTTAAAAATTAATGAATTCTATCATATCTTTCACTGCGAAAAGTTTTCAGTTATAATAATATAACTTTGATACATAACTTTTGTATTTACATAATAACTACAATTCAAGTAAGGTAACATAAACAAAAATTTAACATTATATAACAGACCATTAACAAAAACATAATAGCATAACGATCTAAAAAAAACAGAAAAAAATAATATAACAAGATTAATATAAATATTAAATTAAAACCCAAGTAAAGGATACATGTGACTGAACGATTCCAGCTTGATTTTTCATGAAAGTGTACTCTTCTTCTTCATAATCATCAGCATGAATTATCTGCGGTTATTCGTCTTGTAGATAGAGCAGGCATCTCATGGGATTTTAGTATTTTCCATGTTCGTAATGACTGGCCTCGACCGGGATTCGAAACCGAGTCACCTCATTAACAGACGAGCGCTCTATCTCTAGTTCAATCTTGCGAAAGTACGCCTCTACCTTTCTTACTTGCAATCAAGAGTTGCGTTTACATCTAGGCCAAGAAGGGCGAATCTAAGGGCACACGTGTCACTAGATGGTATGAGACAGGTATTTTTGTGGCACGCGAGACGAACATAGTAAA
The DNA here is from genome assembly GCF_043381705.1 of Parasteatoda tepidariorum. NCBI lineage: Eukaryota > Metazoa > Arthropoda > Arachnida > Araneae > Theridiidae > Parasteatoda > Parasteatoda tepidariorum. The sequence continues at coordinate 11,545,242 of NC_092215.1, read as the reverse complement.
TTACTTATCTCTAATACTCACTAAAAATATTTTTAAAAAGAACACCTTTCATGCTAGCAGCCATTATAGGCAGAGTCAGGAAAAAGTCGAAATCGGAAACCATTATGACATTTTTCGTTAATAGAGAAGTATAAAATCCTAGCATTAATTACCTAGCATATCTAAATATCTATTGATATTATATGTTATAATATTAAGGTAATTAAATAACTAGCATTAATAACTTCGATTAAATTTTATTGCTAACTACGAAATGTGTCTGCTTTAGGATTTCTTATCTAATCTCATTATTCAACTAAAATAATTTGAAAATATTCTTTATTCGATTTTCATTTGAAGAAATTTAATAGCTAAACAGCGAATATAGTTCTTTAATATAGTCAATGCATATCTTTAGTTTACAATGAAAATAAAATGGCTTTAAAAAGAAAATTAATAAGGGTCATATCAGACATACAGATAATAAATTGCATAACAAATTGTAAAGTAATAAATCGTAATTTCACTTGCACATTTAGCGAAAAATGTTACCCATTTTTTATTCAGGATCTTCAATTTTAAATTTGCTATAAAATAAAATTAAAATTCCCCTTTCTTCCCAAAAGAATATAGATAGTATTTTTTTAAAATAATTTGTTTATTATGATAGTAAATTATTTGTAACTATTCTATGTTTTCATTTGCAGCGTAAAATCTAAAATTTATTTCTTGTACACGAATTTCTCGATATATTAAAATAATATGATTACAGTAGAAATTTCGCAAGAGAGAATGAATTTATTTTAACTATCATAATAACCAGTCTAATTTCAATGTTGTTATTCCTGTTATATTTAATGCACATAACCAGTCTTATTTAAAAGTTCAGTTTTTATATTTATTACATAATGTCATTCATAATCATTAAATACAGTCAAAGTAAAATAACAATATTTAAAAAAAAGGTTTACTCTCTTCCATAATCAAAATTTTGGCAACTGCTTTTCTACCTTAATTCTTTCACCTCTACCGTTAATGTCAAAAACTGTCAAAAACTTCTGACGTAACCAAAACGTTTCTCCAACGAGCTTAAATTTGCTTTACTTCAAAAAAACATTTTACATAAGATTTTGTTTCAGGTTGCTCTTTTTTTTCTATTCCAGTTCAATCATTTTATTTCTTCCTTATTTATTGTATAGAAACGTTAATACATTTTTATGCCCAGATTCAAGGAATAGCAATTTCATTAATATCAGTTTATAATAATTTAATTTTTTTCTTTATTTTACGTTATGACTCAAATAACTATTGCTTTTCTGCTAAACATTTCGATGCGTGTTTTATTTTTTTAGTTTTAGAATTACAGAAAGTAGCAGTTTTATATAATGTGTTTATGTCTCAATACAAAGTTGAATCACAATCACACTAAAATAAAATATCAATTTTCTTATTTCATTTCAGAAATTTTAAAATGTAAAAACATATTTTTTTATAAAATAAAGTTCTTTATTTTAATATATAATGCTTTTAATCGGAATAAATTTCTTTTATTTCGATATATATTTAAATTCGTTAATGAAAAATAGTTTATTTTATTAATTTATATCATTCTTTCTCTAAGAATGTTTTATGGTGTGTTTTTTTATATTTTGTTTTACAAGGATTTTTAATTTTTAATAACATGATTTTGTCTCGATTGTTTCATTTCACAATGGATTATCGATTATCTTTAAAGCTCATTAATTAAAATGATATTGATCATTGAATGATTTTTAGTTTTATTTAACATCTTATCACAATTACATGAGATTATCTGCAGAAATAAGTTCCTTCTTGTTATTATTTGAAGAAGAAAAACTTTCTTATTACCAAAAGCTGGCGATTTAAATTTTGCTATCAGCCCTCTAAAAATTTTCCCCGAAAAAGTGTTCTTGTCATTGACAATAAAATACATTTATGCTCGTTTCGCCAACAAACACAGAATTTAAAGGAAAATACTGGTTTGTCCGTAAAGTTTTCCCATGAAAAATATGACCACTAAACTTACATTAACTTTATGGTAGTAAAAGTAATCTTTATATTAGGGCCTTGATGTTGCTTAAAACTCAGATGATTTTTGGTCAAATCAAGGCAGCCTTGGAACAGGAACCTCTCATGCTGCCATCTCTCGAGGAGTACATGAGTAAGACCGGTGGTAGAGTGATATTCGTTGATGCTGGTTAGAGATTCGAACTCAAGGTCTTTCTGTCTGTAACCTGCCTTGTAATTGCCATGGCGAAGAATGTACAATCATGAATTGAATCCGGATTAGCCAGTAAAACCCACTTATAAAGTGCGAAAATCGCACTATACGAGATTCTGAATTTTAAGGACGGAATGGAATGCTTTGTTTGTTAAAATGTTATAAAGGCAATAAAATTCACTTTTTTAGCGAGCAATTTTCACATTATTTCACGTATTTAAAGAAGGATTAATTTTGGATGCATCAGAAATAATAATAAAACAATGCATTAAAAGAAAAAGCTATGTTTACCAAAACTAGAATTATTTAGAAGAGGGAAAAAATTAACTAAAAATATATTCAGATGAACTTAATGTAAAATATGTACTATTACACTCTAAGAAAAAACGCATGGTCGAAGCAAAAGGAATATGGTCAAATTTATAATGCTTCTGACTCAATGGGATAAAAAAATCACGGTAATTTTTACCGAAATGGTTTGGTACTGACTTTTTGGTAAAATTAATAATAGCATATGGTTTTTATTACCATGCTGTTCTGTTTGGTAGTAAAGGCAGTAAAATTAAGTCATTTTTAAGAAAAAGTTAGTAAACAATGCTGTCCACTTGTTAACTTTGTTTTTCGTCAGTAAGTTTTTTTTTCTATGTAAGCTGTAAGTAAACATCTAATAACATTTAAATTATTAATAATATGCATTTGTAAATGTACAAATGTCTCGATAAGGCTGAACAAAAGCAGTAGCTTAACTGTTACAAAATAAATACTACATTAGGGTAAATAAAATAACTACATCAGTGTTGTCCCAATAACCCAAAATGGAAGAGTATATGTTTCAAATCCTACCGTAACCCTGAATACATCTATTTATTTATAATTATTTCTTTAAAATTATTTATATATTGTTAAAAACACATACGGAGGCTTAAGTGCTCATTGCAAAGTTCGGCTAATCTCCCCTTGACAAATCAATATACAGGTGGTTATCAAAATAATGGATACTCCCTAGATTTTGAAGGAATCCTTTGCTGTTCTGTCGTAAATGTTCTCTTTATGAAGGTATCTCCTAACTGTAATTGTTGACACTGGAGAATCCAGATGCTGATTGAGCTCTGCGGTCAATTTGGCTGCAGTTGCTTTCTTTTTAGACATTACAATCCGCTTCAATATCCGTCGGTCTCTTTCACTCAGCTTCTCCTTCCGTCCACTATTTTGCTTTGCTGAGCTTGTCTTTCCGCGCTGTGTGTATGCTGTCATGACTTTAGACACCGTACCTCTAGAAACGCCTAAAAGCTGGGACGTTTCGTTCACTGCTGCTCCAACTACTCGGGCTCCAACAATTTGACCTCTCTGAAAATCTGTGAGGTCTGACATTTTACGCTTCTGACAAAAAATCAAAACGTAGACAACTCTGCTAAAGCTCTCTCATACCACATAATATATGTACTTTTTATATTAAAAAAAACTGATAGCTAAGATTATACTTTTAATGCTTATGAAGCGAATTCTCTAAATGTCCCTTTTATTCACAAGTGTTTCCATTATTTTGATAATCACCTGTATATATTACACAAGATGTATGAAGGAAAGGGCACACATACAACTACCTCCACGGTGTAACAGATGCATCTTTGTAAGAGCAGAAATTAAAGAGTAGAAATTATGAGTAGAAATTATGATAGCATATAAATAAAACATTTTCTTTAAAAAGTTTAAAATTAAGTGAAAACTGCATAGTGATCCAATTTTTTTTCTAACAGTTATAGTAAATAATTTCTTAAAGGAAACTTAAGAACATCTCTGGAGTTAATAGTAGGATCAAAAAAGTTTACATCTAGTAAGGATACTTTAGAAATCAGTATTTTCATTTGTCTATTTTAAGCTAGCGAACATCAAAGCATACTGAATTTCAATGAATCTAATTTTTGATGCTAATAAATGTATTATATTATTCAACAAAAATAGTTTAAATTAAATAAAAAAACGATATTTTTGAAGTTATTTGATATTTTATTAGAAACATAACGGCTACAATTTTTTCCACTAAAAAGTACACAGGCTCAAAATTTGAATCAAATTTCCATTGATTATACTGCCCTTAATTATTTAAAAATGCAGAAGTAATAACAGTGACTGAAAAGTAGATGAGTGTCTAAAGGAACAGAGAAAAACAATGTTATCTTTATATTCAATAATGCTTCGAATTTAACCGAAAATAGGTAGAAAATTCTTATTATCTATAACTAAAACCTTTTTTTGACGATATACAATTCTATTATAATTTGTCCAACATACACCAACATAAATTATAATTTAATCAACTTCGCGTGCAGATCGCCGAAGCGACGTGAGCCATTCCCTCTGCAGATGATCAAAATTGTGCTGGCATGTCTTCGAATCATCCTCAGGAGTGCTTCCCAGACCGTCGCCAATAGCCCATTGTGCAGCTCTAGTGTGACGTGAATGAACTACAACTACCTATCAACTATTTAAATAAACTGTCATTTTAAATAAGCCGTAGAAGTTTAAGCAGATTATTACTCGTGTATTAGGTACGAGGTAAAGACATCGAAATGTTAAAAATACAAAAGGTATGCTAAAACGCTTGATAATTCTGGAGATCGTTTTGGTTATTTTAGTGATACTTTAGAGCATGACATAAAAGTAATTTATTTGGCTACATTGACTTTTGAGATTCGTGTTTGTTATTAAATGAGGAACTACAATTTTGAAGGCAAAATTTCCGATAAACAGTAACACAGTGAACAGTAAAATTATCATATTAGCATATATGGCAGTACTTTTACTTTCGTTACTTGTACCGCCGGTACAAGTAAAAGGTACGTACTTTTACTTGTACTTCGTTACTTTTTAAATTTAGTACTTTTACTTGTACTTTCGTTACTTTTTTAGGGNACATCGAAATGTTAAAAATACAAAAGGTATGCTAAAGCGCTTGATAATTCCGGAGATCGTTTTGGTTATTTTAGTGATACTTTAGAGCATGACATAAAAGTAATTTATTTGGTTACATTGACTTTTGAGATTCGTGTTTGTTATTAAATGAAGAACTACAATTTTGAAGGCAAAATTTCCGGTAAACAGTAACACAGTGAACAGTAAAATTATCATATGAGTAGTTCAAATATCATATGCTTTTGTTTAATTTTTAGAATTCTAAAAATTAACAAAAATTGGATGATAAATACATTTATAGTAAAAAAAAAGTACTATTGTACCTTTTTTTTACTATAAATGCATTTGCCATCCAAATATGGTGTTTTTGACAAAAAAAATTTCTCCTCTCCTACTGTATATTAAATTCCCTTTGGATATTATGTACAATATTATGTCCAAGGAAATATTACGTGTAGCATAAATAATCACTGAAAATTCTTCTTGTACTGAGGAGCTTAGATATGTAGATGTGTGTGTCTGCGTATTGTGTGTGTATTGATATCCATTCCTTTTCTTATAATGGTTTTGCACTTCTTAAATATTTTATACAAATATTTTTTAAACTTTTTTCTTCAATATTACATTGTAATATGAACTGTAATTTAAATTAAAATGCCCTTAACTTGAATTGCATATAAAAAGTAGAATATATAATAATAAATAACATTTTCTTACTGATAATAATAAAACTTATTTAGTGACTGATTTCTTAACTTAAACTAATGGTGAAATTTTTTATCGAGTGTAAATTGGAGACGAATATTTCAACTACCAACTCCACAACTCTGGTTAGCAATACCTGACTAAGATTGGAACATGAACTCCACTACAATTAATATAAGTTGAGGTCGTTTTGAGATTAATTAATATAAGTTGAGGTCGTTCTGTCATTAGTAGATACTAAAATGTATTTCTTTAATCTGTGCTTGGATTTTACAACGCAAGGAATTATCAGTTCTTCTCCTTTCCTCTTCACCATAAAATAATCTCAAAATGCAACTGATATTGGAAAAAATATGTGCACCATAATTTAGTACGAAAAAGTAAGACAATTTTAAAACAAAAATGATGATATAAGGTAAGTTCACATAATCCTTAATTAAACCTTTTTATCTTTGTATCAGTACTTCAGGATGAATTTTTCGACACATTTTTTCTGCTGAGGAGATAATGAAGTGAATGATAGATCCTTAGAAAGGTTAAGTTATTACATATGGTTACATATTACAGATAGTTATTCTTAAATATTATATCTAATTCTTAAAGTGCTTGAGTCATAGGTAATTTGCCATTGTACTTTCGGCGTTATCAGTGTCTTTTTTGCTGAGCAACTAAGCAAAAGTGATTTTCGGAATCTTTGGAGAAAAAAATCTTTATCTTGATTTATATTGTCTTGTATTCGTCAATGTATTTACTCCGTAGTTTCCCACTACCTAAATTATATCACTTTCTTCAAAAAGCATTTAATCAGATAAATATCTAATTGTTGTAACGAAAGTTTCTTTCTAATTTTATTTGCTATGTGAATATTGTGAATTTAAAAAATTACTCCGTATGCCCTATTTAGGGCAATTCAGTTATTTTATTTATTATTTTATTTACTATGGACAAGACGTGTTAAAATAACATGATTGTTGTTTTTGTATAATAAACATAAATATCGATCAAGTAGGGAATCATTATTAAAACAAACATCTCCTTTTCCAATATTCTGAAATGCATCAAAACCTTTTTTATAAAAATGATTTAAACCAAGTTTAAGAATATGCCAAAGAAAAAGAAAGCATTTATACTCTCTGAAGACCTTTTCTTTCAAACTAGTTAGATGATATAGTCCTTTGAAAAACACTTGTTGATAGGAGGGAAGCTTAGCTGCATTTCTTCAAAGGAGACATAAAACGATGGTGGAATATAAAATATCTTCATAATGAAGAAGTATCTTTCACAAAAAATGCAAAAACGTTTAAGTCATTCAATGAAAAGTTAAATTCTTTAAGCTCTCTAAGAAAGTGAAATAAAAACAAAATGCAAAAGTCAACGTCACTAACAAGCGGCATTTAGAAAAAAATTTATAAAAAATGTACAATTAACCAAAAGAGCTTGAAAACACCGGCATTAAAATTCCACGGCCGTTTTTCTTTTAACTTCCACAAAACCCTCGCTTCAGGTAAGTGAATTGTGCTTTTGTCATGTGATGAGTGTCTGTCCCGAATCTTAATTCTTCTCAATCCCATAATTGAATTTTAAGAAAAAGTATGAATGAAAGTCTTCTAGAATTGAGTAAAGCAGCTTTAAAATTATGCTAATGAATACATAGTGCTTTCATTTTTTCTTATCAAAGCTCAAACTGAAGTAGAAAAAAACATTACAAATCGCTGATTGCAAGCAAAAAAAAATTACTTTAGCTTTATTTTAGTTGTTTTTAATGAGGCGTTTTAGTTATTTTTTTCTGAATTTAATATTAAGTTGCTCTATTTATTTTCTTTAAATTTTTTATCGGATAACAGTACTTGAGCAGTTCAAGTCTGCAAAAAAAGTGTTTCTACTATGTAGCTTTTCTATTGTTTTCAAAATTATATTTACCTTAAAATGCTGTATAATGGCCTTCTTAGAAGAAAATTATTTGAAATTTAGATATTTTTATAAATATTTCTTTATCCTTGAAAATGGTAATGTTTTTTTGGAAATTATTTGAAGGCATATTGCATGGTGTTCTTCGTCAGGTATTAGTGACGAAGATTAGACGCATTAAAAATAATCTGATGTAATTACAGTGAATGCTTTTAAATCACTTTTTTTCTACTACTAAAATAATGCCATTGGACTCCGTATTTTCTTTTCTTTGAAAAAAATTTCCTTTAAAAAGATTAACTGAAATATATTTATATTTTGTAAAAGTTTTAAATTAATAAAAATTATTTCTCTCCAGAGTTGGCATGTTTAAAATCTCATGATTGTTTAAAAAATGTCATTGATTTAAATCAACGGATTTTTGTTTGTTAAAAATAAAGTTTATATAAGTGAAAAATAATTGTTAGTTAGGATAATTAATAAACATATTCGTAAGCTTGGGATTTTTTTGATTTCATTAATATTTAAGATTTTGTGCAGTAATATAGAGGAATGTTCAAGTCACGTGAATGTTTAAAAAATCATTGACATATTCTTAATCATATGTATTCTATCAAACATATTCTTATGGTTGTGATCAATGGATTTTTTTAATTAAAAATATCGCTGATATAAGTCAAATATATTTTTGATTTAGAGAAATTGATAAACATATTCTTAAAGTTGCAATTTTTTTTAATCTGACTTCTTTAACAGTGAAGGTTATATACAAAGAAATAAATACAGAGTAATGTATATTAATTATTATTTAATACTCGAATTATCCAAAAGAATTTAAAAAAAGATTAAATGTAGATTACAATAATTTGAAATTTTGGAATTATAATTTGCCATTTGCTGTGTATAAAAGTTGTGTTCTCATTAGCTATTTAAAAAATAAAACGAAAAAATTAAAATATCATTCAAATAATACCAATTCAGTTTTAGTTCAAATACGTTAAGAACTGAACATCTAATTAAAGTAAATAATTTGCAAAGAAAGGCTTTCAATTAGAATTTAGATTGCAAGGGAATTAGAATTAGCAAAGAACAATTTAGAAAACACTTCTTAGGTTCCCTAATCTTAATTTATTTATTCTTCAATTTACATCTACCTCAAAAATAAGGTTAAATCCATGAAATATCAATCGTAAATAAAAATTACAATGATTTTTAGAGGTTAATTTTCCTTAATTATATAATTATTTTAATAATTTTAATTAGAAATATTAAATGATTTAGCTGTAATATAATTTTAGAGTTGTGTTCAGCATTATTAATGTATTTTATCAAAGCTTTAATTGATACATTTGAAAATAATCGGCTTTAAATAAAATAAAAAAACACGATTAAAATAAGAAAAATCTGTTTTTTTCCCAGCCTTGTTTTTTGGTGTTACACATATGTTTTTCGATTTTTGTTTTAAAAAAATGTACTAGATGACCCAGAAAATTGCAAATATTTTTGAAAAACAATTTAAAGAATAATGGAACATGATATGAATATATGATTTGCTGCACTCTGTTTAGGAAACGAGATTTAAATTCATCAAGTTTCGAAATCATTAACTGAGATCTTTTAATTTTTTGCTGTTGAATAGAAACTTTATGAGTCAGTGTGTTCTGTTGCATGCAGATTATTCCAACTGAAATATTTGCAAGGGCGTTTGTTAATTTTGTTCTTAGAGAGCATCATGAATTTTAAAAAATTCGGCTTTTATTTTTTAGTTAGTTGTGCCATCTGCTTACATAGTTTGCAATTATAATTCTAAAACTGAGGGAGAAAATATTTCTCAAAATGAACACTTAGCTGAATCAAACTTTTAAACATGCGATTCTTTTTAATTATAACTTATAAATCATTCTACAAATTCCGATCAAATTTTGAATTCTGCTACTAAAATTGCCTTAATAAAGATGATGTACAAACTTGTATATCCTACAATTCAAATTTTTCAACTACTGTTAAATAAATAATAAAAAATATATAATACTGCTAATTAAGTGGAACTACGGTATTCTTTTATCACTTTAATAAGATGATGAGGTGAAAGAAAAATAAATTTCAACAATAAAACACTATGAAAAAAATTATAAAATAAATAATAATTTTTGCAGCAAAGAAAAAATGAAACTCTCACTTCTCACATTTTCTTTCAGAATAAGGTCTTTTTGTTTATAAACTAAACGCGTATTTTTTTAAGCGTAATATTTGCTTATACTGCTAATTTACTACAAATTTCACGGTAAAGACAATTTTTCCAAACTTAACGCAAGTAATACATGTGGCATGCAAGTAATACATAATAAAGCAATTTTCACAAACTGAAGTACATGACACAAAATTTAGTTAATAGGCAATATGAAACGTCAAATATTTAACATTTTGGTTCCTTTAATCAGAATTTGCATCAGAATTTGCATTTGCATTGAAGCAAAGAAATTGCCTTACAGCTGTACTACCAAGCTTAATTACGCATTCTAATTTTTTTTGCTGTGTTGAAATTGAAGAAAAAAACTATATTTTATCCGAAGAGAAATTCTTATTATTTATAAAGTAATTATATGCAGTTTGTGTAACTTAAAATAATCAACTTTCAACTGGGGAATTGTTACTAATTCTAAAAAACTTAGAACTATAAAATATTTAATTTAGTTATCTTCACTGGTGTGCAAAACTTGAGCAACAAGTGCGTTTTTTGTCATAACTCTACAAGAAATCATCCGATTGACATGAAATTTGAATATGATGTACATTATTTTGTACTTAAATGATGGTAAAAGAATAATGGCGCAGAAATGAATATAAAGCTTAAAGTAGGTTATGGAACTAAAAAAGGCTTTATTTGACATATAATGGCGTTACACAAGATTGCCTGAAGAAGCGTTAGTACAACTGGCAGATGTTCCCTAGTATGGGATATGCCCTCCCCTTACTGTAATTGTTGCTTGGCATCGTCTCTCCATGCTAAGCATCAGATTATTCAGAAGTTCTTGGGGTAAACGTCTCCATTCCTCCTTTAACGCATCTTTCAGCTGATGGGTGTTACCAGGAGGATACTGTCGTGTCGCAAGACGTCTCCCTAATGCATCCCACACATGCTCTATGGGATTTAGATCTGGAGAGTGAGCTGGCCAATCCATTCGTGTGATATCTTCACTTTCCAGTAGCTCTTGAACATTAGCAGTACGGTGTGGCCGGGCATTGTCATCCGTAAAAATGAAGTCAGGTCCAATGGCCCCTCGGAACAGACGCACATGGGGTAGGATTAGCTCATTGTAGTAGCGGTCTCCAGTTACGGAGCCTCGGTCGAAGATCTGAAGCTCTGTCCGCCCGTTCAACATAATGCTACCCTAGACGACAACTCCAGGACCACCGTAACGATCTCTTTCCGCGATGTTATTGGGATGAAATCGAGCTCCAACCGCTCTCCAGATCAACTGACGTTGAGAATCGCTTGTAGCACTAAAACGACTCTCATCTGTGAAGAGGACGCGACTCCATTGATGAGGTGTCCAGGTTTTGTGTTCTCTGCACCATTCTAAGCGGTGCCGCCGATGGCTAACTTTTAAAGGTATGCAGCGTTCAGGACGTCTAGCAAATAAGCCACCTTTGTGAAGGCGACTGGCCACTGTAAATCTTGATACTTGTCGTCCTGTGGCTGTGCACAGTTGCTGAAATATAGCGCTCGCTGACTGAAAACGGTTTCTTTTCGCCTGGAGGACAATGTAACGGTCATCTCTTGGTGCTGTTTTCCTTGGACGGCCACCATCCACCTTCCGAAGAGCTGTACCAGTAGTTTTAAAGGCATTCCAAGCACGAGAAACAACACTTTTGTTGTTTTGTTTTGTGAAACACACTGGTCACACTACGCCCCTCCTCAAGCTTCTCAATCATTCTTCCTCGAGTAAAGTCGTATAAATGATTTCTTGAAGACATGTTTCACAAATCAAACCACTTGCACTTGCAGCGAATGTCTTTAACTATGGTGCTCTTCATCCTTTTATCACAGCTTTGAACTGCGCGCGCCGACCCACAAGGTTTACGTACAGTTACATCACCTATGACGCTTTATTTCTAAAATTTGCATGCAAATAATCTTTCTACTGAATTGCGTGCATATTATACTACAATTTCATGGCAATCTTATACTTTGTTGGGGAGCTGTGGTCGATAAACCACTTGTTGCTTAAGTTTTGCACACCAGTGTTATTACAATAATTTACTACTTAATGTATAATCTATCTGCGTAATAAAATTTAAATTTACATATAAGTGATAAATAATAGATATTGTTGCCAGTTACCATAATAGGAAATCCCATGACCAGATATGTCATATTGCGCCACTAAGGGCGTTTTGAAAAAAGCATTTCCGAACCTACATTGCTATTTCATCGACAGCGTGCACCCTACCCCTCATAGAAGTCCTAAAAACTGAGACCCCCATTATATAAGATATCCTTTAATATGTTCTTTTTGCGCTTTATTTTGAGTCTTTAAGAAACGTTTACTTAAATAAATTATTTCAACGAATCAGTCACATTTTTTAGTACTCCTTACGCTATTATATTAATATATTTTGCACTGGTTATGTTCATATGCTACCATAAAATACTATTTTAGCATATATAATCAAATGAGTTCATGTCTAGATTATTTTTTAACGTCGTTAATTTTTATAATCTTAATTAAAGAGCTTTTATAATTTTCTTTTTATACATTTTTTATTAAGTTTTTATAAATTTTTTTTTAAATATTTGAAATTTTTAATAATATTTTCTTCTTTTATATTAAATCCTTTTTATCTTTTACTTTCTTTGTTTTTGGGTTCTCTTGCTTGTTTTTTATATCTAATGTATGTAGCACAACAAAGACATAAAGGATAAGGCGAAAAGAGAGAAAACGAGGAAAATTAAGAAAAATAATAAGTTTTATTTACTGTGCATAAGCTGCAAGTATATAGAACTCATAAAATTAGTTAATATGGAAAAAATATAAAAAATAATAAGTAATGAAAAGAGAAAAATAAAAGTTATTGAAATAAAATAGTTCGAAAAAAATTTTTAAAAAATATTAAAAAGCCGAGAAACAAAATGAAGATAAAATCATCTTCAGCTCACACGATTATATCCGCAAAGTTTTGTTCTATTTTCGAAAAAAATATTGAATGCTCCTCACTCTATTGTATTAATATATTAATACAATACCAGAAAGCACTCCTTCTTGAGGATATCATCGTGCGAACTGATGATGAGATTACATCTTTTCTCCATTTCTTCCATCTTTTTAATATTTTTTTAAATACAATTTTTATTTAAATATTTTTAAAAGTATTTTATTTCACTAATTTTCTTTTCTCTTTTCAATAATCTTTATTATTTTCCATCTTTTTTCTCAGTATTTTTAACTTTTTACTTATTTATATTAGCTTTATATGTATATATATATAAGAGAGAGAGAGAGGCTTTTCATATAAACGCATGATTGGGAATGAACCATTTTAAGGGATTTCCTTCTTTCGTAAGATGACTGTTTATATTTTGAATGTTTATTGTTTGTGGCAAAATAAAAACGATTTCCATATTAATTTATGCTAGATATTTGGATAGAAAGCTATTTATAGACTTTCGTTCATATATACTATCATAACTGCGAAGTCCACTTGTATTACTTGCATTAATTGGGAGGGTCCGCTTATAGGTCGCAGTTTCTATCCATACAAAAATAAAAAAATTCTTTAGTACACTGGTCAATCAAATTTGAAACTTAAAAATTACTTAATAAAGGCATCAAATTAATAGTTTACTTTATAAATAAATTTATCTGGTGCAAAAAGTCAGACATCCAAACTATTCCGTCAATCGGCTTTACGAATAACTTATCATAAATTAGTTTTCACCTTAAAAATGAATCAGAGTTAATATTATTATCAGAAATAAAATAAAATAAATTGTTGTCCTAAATTGTTCAAAATTTTGTTAAAAAGAAATTGAAAGAATGAAGAAGGAAAATTGTTACTAACTAGATCCGTTTTAAAATTATCAGTCGCTCTTAAAATATCTTTATTGTGTTAATTATTTCTGTAAAATCTACGAATCACGTAGGTAATAATATTAGAAAAAAGCCTTATTGGCTAAGTTAGAATTAAAATCGATACACTTTTGAAGTGAAAAACTAAAAACACTTCTTTTGTCAAAAACTTTAAGGGAATTTTGTCTATCTTCATTAATTTTAAGAGTTATATGTAGAAAGTTTGCTGATAGAATTCAAATATTAATTTTTTTAAATTAATTTACTTGAATAAATTTTTAGCTAAAACTTCAAATTATGAAACTAATAACTATAATCATCAATAAATCTAAGAAAAAAATTTGTAGGAAGATTAAGATTTTCAAACCATTTAATCTTGAAGAGAAAGAAAAATACTGTAAACATTAGTACTAAAATTATTGTCCATAGAGAAATCATTTATTTGTTGAAAAAGACGGTCATTAAATAGAATATCATTGTTGCTTAGGTTAAATTGAGCAAGAATTCCTAGATTTTCTTCATCAATAATATCATGAAGATTAAATAGGGTATAAAGTTTTAGTTGATCATTAAGAAATTTTATTAATTGAGAGTAAGGTATGTAAGTTTTCATAGCCGAAACAGCTTAGAAAATAAATTCTATTTAAAGATTTTAGTATTGATAAAACTTCTGCGCTATTTTAAATACAATGCATGTGATTAGCATTTTTGTATGCTTTTTAGTTTTATTTTATACCCTTTTAAGAATATTTTCAAAGTAAATATCAAGTTTTTCATTCTACTATATACGCCACTAGTAATAAACCTGAATTTAGCTGCGGTATATTAGAATTTGGATTGTCAAAGAGAAAAGGAAAATGTTTAATATCATTTGATTAATTATTCGTCTTTTATTGTGAGCTTTAATGTTCGAAATAATACTACCACAGCTGATGGTAAGTTTTTTGTAGGTAATACTGCTGTTTAGTATATCAGAAATCAGTTGTTTGTAAAAACAATTTTCAAATAATTGCAAATTTCTTAATAGCTTTTTGTTAATACAGAATACAGAATAAATTGAAATACGAAATTTTCTTAATTCTTTTATTTTCGTCTTTCAGTTTGGAGTTAAAATTTAAATATTTATGAAGAATTAAATTATTTTTTCACACACATATTGATTTTCAAAACCTCATTACAACTATTTTCTCTCACTAATAATATTTTTTACATATTAATTGTCATTTCTCATTCATAATCATATTTTCTTATTCAAAAAACATTCAATTAGAAAATTATGTTGGTATAATAGTTTCAAAATAAACTCATCAAGATTTTTATTTAAAAAAAATAACCTTATTTTTAGAAGTAGGACAGGATGGTCTAAATTTGGAACCTAAAGATATATTTTTTATTTAGTTCATCATTATTAGTATTTGAAGCTCAGAAACAGCATGATTACGGAAAATATCAAAAAAGTAGTGTTTTTTATTTATCAAATTTACAAAATTAGTTTAAATTATCTGGAGCTGAATTTCTATAATAAAAAATGAGTTTTCTTAAATATTTTTATATCTAAAAAAAGATGTGCCATTTAGCTGAAATAATAATATATTTTAATTTAAAATGCTGTTTTACTTAAACTTTGCTTGAAAACAACTACAATTTCATCGGCGTGTTGTTAAAAATCATCATAT
Organism: Parasteatoda tepidariorum; assembly: GCF_043381705.1. Classification (NCBI taxonomy): domain Eukaryota; kingdom Metazoa; phylum Arthropoda; class Arachnida; order Araneae; family Theridiidae; genus Parasteatoda; species Parasteatoda tepidariorum. The sequence continues at coordinate 11,529,748 of NC_092215.1, read as the reverse complement.
GATTCTGTTTCTGATTTTGATCAAATATAAATTTCGCTTTTTATCAAATAAAAAGTCGAATTTTTTTCAATAGTTATATGTTTAATAATAATAAATGCCATTAAAAACTGAAAAACATTAAACAATTCCTAATTTATTTATTTTTAAATTTAAATGATTTGTAAAAGATTGAGGCGCAATGTAGAATGTCAAAAACTACAATTATATGTGATCTGTTCATTTCAAAATACTAAGTTCAGGATAGATTTGAGAATAAAAATGCTACATTTTATATCGAACATTTAATACAAAATTTAAAAATAAAAGTATGCTCAAAAACTGTTTAAGTTTAAAAACTTTATCCTGAGTTCTTATGATGCAGTTTGATAATCGACCAAATTTTGTGCATCTCTACAGAACATTGAACAAAAATGAAGAAAATTAATTAGAATATGACAACCATTCAAATAAAGCTGATTCAAAATTATGAAAGAAAAAGCTCGTTTATGATTTAAATAGTGCTAACTTTGAATCTAAAATGATTGAAATTAGCGAAAGTTTGAACTAATATGATACAATCAAACTTAAGTTGTTTCAAGTCACTGTTTCACTTGAATTTAACTAGAGAGAAAATGGCTCATTAATTAAGTAAAAACTAATATGATGCAATCGAACTTAAGTTGTTTCAAGTGACTGTTTCACTTGAGTTTAACTAGAGAGAAAATGGCTCATCAATTAAGTAAAAACTAATATGATGCAATCAAACTTAAGTTGTTTCAAGTGACTGTTTCACTTGAGTTTAACTAGGAAAAAGATGGCTCATCAATTAAGTAAAAAATATTTCACGGTAAATACGCGTATTATTTCGTCATTCGTTCATTTTAAGTGGGTAAGAAAGTCAATAAGGGAATCCGCCAATAATCATTTTCATTTTTATATTATTTGAAATAAACTTACTTAACTATGTATAGAAATTTAATGATGGTGTCACAGTTTTCCATTGTTATAGATGCCTTTTATTGGCCGAAAAATCATATGGTAGAATCCAGTTTTCCCACATCAATTTTCATATTGGTTTGGTTGTCATCAGCATAAAATTCAAAAGTCATAAAGGTATTGTTTTCCTATAAATATTTTTGTATCCTTAATTTAAAAGTACTTACCTGAACTGTTATCATTACGTTCTTTGAATCTGTTTATTTTCTAAATTAAATGTTTCTAAATGTCTTCTAAATTAAGTGTTAAAATTAAATGTTTTCTAAATTAATGCTTAAAAGAATTTTATTTTATTATTATTATTACTATAACGTAATTCTACGTTACATTTTACGATAATGTTATTTAAATCGGTGTCTGATCTTATTAACTGTTTTACAATTATTATTTTTGATACAAATTACTTAAATATACCATTACGAATTACTTTTAAAGAGATTCTTTATATGATTTAGAACTTAACTTTCAACTTCATGCACAAAATAAAGAATGCAAAAATTGTATTTAAAATACATTCGTCCTCTTGAAATATATTAAAGCTGTGAACTAACCAAATTTGTTATAACAATATATTTCGAATTTTAAATGTTATTTCAAAAAATGATTATTTAGAAAAATGATTTATCATGAGGAAAATATTTGGACATGGGAAGTGGTGGCATAAGTACTCTTTTTAGTACATACATATATTTCAGAGTTAAATAATTCCAAATGTTTTATGGCAAAAAACAGCAAAACAATCATTGGCGCCATCAAACAAGGGACTTAGACCCTTAGTTCAAATTCAAATGAGTAAGAGAAGGAAACTTTGTTTTTCAATTTCTTTGAAAATGATTCAAAATAACCTCAGCGACATTGAAGCTAAAAACTCATTTTTTTACAGATTGTCCCGAGTAAAAAAAAAAGAGATTTCAACTATTCGTCTTGGCGTAGTAAACGTAATCTAGAAGAGTTTCCTTACGTGACTTAAAGCAAGACCTTAACTGCGAAAGATAGCTCATATCATTAATCAAACACTTTCAGTATATCACGACCCTAGAAAGTAAAGATAACTCTAAAGCATGTTACACAGTCTCACTGAGAAGGTATCTTCCTAAAATTCTATTAAGCCAACTAGACATTCACTGGTGTTTCTTCAAAATGGCTTTTGTTCTAGAACATTAATCTTTTTTTTTTATTTCTAAATTTAAACGTTTTGTCAATTTTTCATTTTTAAGTTCACTGACAATAAATCTGTGTATTTTAAAGAGCCTTTATATTTATCCTTTTTCAAAAAGGAAAAATAATGCATATTTAGTTTAATCTACACAATTCTCAAACAGAACTTGACGCTGCTATTTAGAGGTGTACCCTTTATTATATTCTTTTCAATAAAAATTGTGTAAATAAATAATTATAAACCCAAAAATCCGTAATTAACAATTTAATAACAAAAATACTGCTTGGAAATAAAAAAAATTAAAAACAGGAAATTCAGTGAAGTAAATCTGCCAGGTGAACAATTTTAGGGAAATCGCTAGTTAAATAGCTTGAAGTGGTGATTTATAAGTCTACTGAATACTTTCACTAGATAATCAGTGTGTGTGTGAGAGTATTTTGCCCTTTTTATAGAGCATAATTTTAAATGAGTCTATACTTAAAAACTAGGCCGGCCAGGTGATCGAGCGATTAGCGCGCCAAATTGCGAAACCAATAGCTGTGGATTGGAATCCCTCTCTGGGCACGGATGTCTTTCTCAGTATGTGTGTGATGTGTGAATGTGGCCCATCTTATTAGTAGGTGTGGCAGCGTGACGTGGGTAATGTTGCTCGCCTCCGCGACTTTAGTCACAAGATGCTCACTTGGCAACGAAAAATGAACTACACTTCTGGCACCTTCCACAGCGAAGAACGATAAGTTCAGTGCCTGCTATTTCAAAAAAAATTAACTCTTGAAAATTAATCATTTACTAAATACTTAACTCTAAAATGTTGAGTTTAAAATTAAAAGTACTTGTTTTCAAAAGTAGCAAGTAAAATTACTGAACAGAAAAGTAACATTTTTAAGGTTTTGACAAGAGCAGATAGAAATTAAACGCATTTGATAGATATTTAAAAAATTACGATATAAAATCATCCGTATTTCACAGCTAAAAAATGCATACATTTTATAAGGACTATCTTTTGTTTCTATAGATGTAGAGCAGCTTTCAGAGCAATAAATTTAACCCATTTCATGCTTTATTGTAAGCAATCTACTGACAATATCCATAGTGACTAAAAATTGGTGTTTTTGAAGCAAAAATAATTCATGAAGAGTGTGAATGCGTGTGACAATGGTGAATTTATACTTATCTACACCCCTAAAACTACACATGAAAGCTTGATTTAATTTATTTCTTCTTGAAATCAAGTAGTTTTGCACGTAACATCTTGGATTGCTTAATACCGAATTTTAAAGGTTCTAAAATCAAAAGAGAAGACAGTTGGCCAGGTGTGCTGTCATTGCAAAGATGGATAAGCAATTTTCAAAAGCTGAGAGTAAAACACAAATCTAATCTTTAAGCTATAAATTTCAAGGTATAATTCAAGATGAAAATTTTGGAACAAATTTATAATATTGTTCAGTGGCAGAAATTAACATTAACTAAAGCGAGAACTTTTTAAAAAGAAAATTATCGTTATTAAATTGGCCAATTCATGATATTAACTAAGTCAAAGTAGTATCAAAAAAAAATTTTTTCAATAAATTCCTATCTGATTATGAATAAAGTTAAGACTGAAATATAATCGATGAATAAGAGTATAACAGATAAATAAAAACAAAACAAGAATAAATTTTGTTGCGATGATTACTTGGTGATTATCTTGACAAATGGCATCCTTGAATAAGCTATATTTTACTAAAAGAAAGATTTTTGAGTAGAAATCTTATGCCTTGTCACTTGCATAAATATAACAATCGAAACAGTGTTTAAGTATTTTAACACCTTAATGGTCGCATAATTTTGAAGAAAACAAACACAAAAGTACCTGTTATCTTCTAATTAAGAAAATTAAATAAAACTAAGTCTATGTACTACAATATATGTATTCACTTTTAATTTTTGCGTTAAATTTCAGCTTGAAATAAAATTTACAAGTTTATGAGTGCTGACTTCTAGTTTAAAATTAACTATCTCTAAATACGTTGCAAATTGTCTTGTACTGCCATCTGGTGAATAGATAGAGAAATAAAAAAGATTCTGGTCTTAGTAAAAAATAATTTTAATATTTTTGGCAAATTACTCTTGAACATTAAACCCCGGAAATATTACGGGCACGAGAGATAGAGGGCAAGCTTTCCCTAGGTCATTTTGACGGGAGAGAGAGGGAAAGGGTCAAACTTGTTTATTCACCGACAAAATAGTTTTTCCAATCTTTTAATGTACTTTCCTTTAAATTTTATAAGGTATTTTTGAAATAAAATACCATTTTTTTTCACTTAAAATAGTAATTAGTCTGAATCATAAAATGGCCGAAATCCCGATAGTTTCTCAGTAAATTGATTGTTCAGAATAATCTGCAGTCTTGAATTTAATTGAAAAAAATTATAGCGTTTTATTTCACCCAACACTGTAACCCTCCAAAGCAAGTGTTCGAAATTTAAAGGAATGCAACAAGTTTTATAATTAAATGTATGAATTCTTATGAAACAAATATCAATCTAATTTATTGAATAACACTGAAATCGCAATTTTACAAATTAAGTCAGGAGGGAGCGACATTCGTTTGAAAAGAGAGCCCCGCAAATATTAAACTACGTACCGGATAAATGATATCACCATCAATTCGTGAGATTACTTCCACAATTTCGGCAAAGCTCTGAAGGGGAAAGAAATTTTCTCCAGATCACTATAATTATGGTACTGCTCAGAGTCCGACCACAGGACTTTCAACTCCACATATTTTATTAACACGCATATCGCTTGTACTCCTTGGATCTCAGCGAAGTCAAGGATTAAACCCTGACCCCTCCGGACCGGTGTCCTATTCCCAACCACTAGGCTACCACGGCAATATGTAATAATTATTAGCATTGTTCTAATTTGTCGTTTTAACAAAAGTAAAAACTTGTACTTGTCTGAAAAAATCCCTAATATTGAAACATATTGCACAAAAATTAAGAATAACATTTAAAGCAAACTAGATTTCAATAAATATGTAATTATTATTTAAAAAAAAAAAAAAAGCATTAACGACGCTATTTCATTTTTCGTAGCCACTTCGAAATTTCCAGAAGACAAAAATAAGGAAAAATGAATTTTTTCAAAATTTTTGAAGGGCATATTAAGGTGTTTTAACTTAAAAATTTGAAATGAACTTATAAAAGTACTAAATTTTAATACTTACAAAATCTAAACAAACCTACGCAATTTTACTAGTAACTAATGTAAAGTTTAGACCATGCATAAGTCTGATATTCTAAGTTAACCCTCTACAGAATTATATGACAGCTCTTTTATAAGCCATTAAAATANTCTCAGCGAAGTCAAGGATTAAACCCTGACCCCTCCGGAATTATTAGCATTGTTCTAATTTGTCGTTTTAGCAAAAGTAAAAACTTGTACTTGTCTGAAAAAATCCTTAATATTGAAACATATTGCACAAAAATTAAGAATAACATTTAAAGCAAACTAGATTTCAATAAGTATGTAATTATTATTTTAAAAAAAAAAAAAAAAAAAATATAAAANAAAAAAAAAAAAAAAAAAAAAAAAAAAAAAAAAAAAAAAAAAAAAAAAAAAAGCATTAACGACGCTATTTCGTTTTTCGTAGCCACTTCGAAATTTCCAGAAGACAAAAATAAGGAAAAACGAATTTTTTCAAAATTTTTGATGGGCATATTAAGGTGTTTTAACTTAAAAATTTGAAATGAACTTATAAAAGTACTAAATTTTAATACTTACAAAATCTAAACAAACCTACGCAATTTTACTAGTAACTAATGTAAAGTTTAGACCATGCATAAGTCTGATATTCTAAGTTAACCCTCTACAGAATTATATGACAGCTCTTTTATAAGCCATTAAAATATTACCGGTAAACAAAACTGTCACCTAAATTCATTTTTAGTCGATATAATTGATATCTTGCAATATAATTGATATCTTTCAGATAATACTCTAAATCAAAGTTAAAAGGATAATTTTAATGCATGTCTTCCTTTTGTTTTTGCACTCTTTTAAATTCAGACTTCAATTTGCCCTAAATAAAATCTGCAGGTTTTTTTTTTCTTTTAAAAGAGGATGATCGCAAATAATGTTGATATATTTTACTTTGAGGAAATACAATTATTCAATACAATGGCTAGGCATTGTAGAATTCAGTAGAGTGTCTCAAACATTCGAACGAGACATTCAATAGAATGTCTGTTTGTATGCAAAGTATGAAATGGGAGAAATATTATATACTTTGCCTAGTCAGAGTACAGACAGCCTAGTAATCATTCGTTAGAATTCTTAGGCGATAAGCGAAATTTTTATCATTTCATACTTTTCAGGTTGATTTTAGTCCTCGTATACAATGACAAGGCATTCTGTAACCAGATTCCGTACGTTAACAGTAAAATTTACCCATTTATTTATTACTTTTATTACTGTAGTACTTAGCTCTATTTTTTTAAAAGTACTGCAACGAATATCTACATACTTTAATAAGAGTGACTGGATATCTCTACTCAAAAAATTTAATAAAATTCATTAAGCTATAAAACTTATGCATAATCAATAAAATACTTGAAGCTTTTGATGCATAATAATCAATAATAAAGAAAATTTTAGACAAAGTAACAATGTTTCAGAGAGTAAGTTTTCTTAAACTTGCAGTGAAAAATAATTTTTTTTTTAATTCTGCAAAAATGAACTTTTTTTATTTCTAAAATTTGCATCTAATTCATTTATAACACCAATCAGGGCTAAAAAAAATTGTGAAGTAAATTTGAACAAAAAAAAGCAAATTTTAAGCAGCCCATCAGATTCAAATGACGTTAGAAAACTTTCCTTTAGTTTTTTTAATATAAATTAAAACATCGCTGAAAAAGTCTCTTCATATAAGTACGCGTGAAACATTAATCAGACGTAACTTTTTTTTTCTTAGCTTCATTAGCTTCATTTTTTTTCTACTTAAAATGCTATGAAGTAGCAAATAATGGCACAAGTAGCTACTTATTGATTAGTATTTTAAAAGCCAAAAGGAAAGTCATAGAACCATGGGTAAACATTTTTTTTCTTCTGTTCTTTCAATATTTAGGAAAAGAAAATATTTCACATTAGAGTAATTCAATTAATACGGCGCTCTTAAAAATAGCCTTTTAATACCGCTGGTTACTTCAGTTACTTTTTTCATTACCATTTTCAATATTTAGTTATTTTAGAATCTGTTCACAAATATTTATTAACCGGTATTATGTTTGCATATTTCTTTTTTAAAAAAAGGCTTGTTTGTACTAAAACTAAGATCTAAAGCACAAATCTTAGAAGTCTGATTTTCATTTTCTCAATATCTTCAGATTTGAAATCTTAAATATAAAGTAGTTATTGTTTATAATAGTAACCAACTTTTTATAAAAGAATATATTTCTCTCTAAATACATTTTTTTCCATACATTTTAGGGTTGTTTTTTCATGTATTTTTTATTTGCCTTTTTTGTTATTCATCTTTGTCTAAGTGAAATGATTTAGTTTATTCTGTCATTAAAAAGATTTTTCTGAATATTTCAATAATTTACAAAAGATAGGGAGAAATTTTCGAAATTTTCAACATCCAAAATAAAAATATATCCTAACTTTTCAGTAGTATAAAAAGTAAAAGCATTCCCACAACGGCCGGGGATGTTAAAAGCTGGTACAAATCGATCTGAAGTGGGGTGGGCTTTATGCCACAACTAGGAATCAAGTCCCTGTTCCCTACAATGTTAGTCCAGTTAGCCTGGGCCCGTGTCCAAGAGGTCGTGGGCTCGAAGACTCCCCGTGTTATAAATGGTGACTGATGCACGTTAAATCTGTCAAGTCACAAAGTTCTCCATGTTCCTATAACAAATCATACCTCTGAGGGTATTGATCCAAGAGTTTCCTTTTCTTCTGGATTGGTTCAAAATTACAAGGCTAGGAAGTTGAACATTAGTTGTCATAAACCAAAGATTGGGTCGGCAGTTCAACAACGGTTAGAAAAAAAAATGTTTGCCCAGTGACCTAAACATTGTGCCATCGTAGCTTATTATAAATATTTTCTGATTGCTACTGATCACCTGATGTTTTTTGTCATCTTTAAAGAATAATAATAACGAAGAGTAGTTAATACTTAAAATGTATTACCCACTTTTGCGAAAACTATTTTTCTAAACTGGTTAAACTTTCAGTGACTTGACTCATTCTAATTTTCATGACACAAGTTTTGTATTAAATTTTCAGCATATCGTCAATGAGCTTTTTATTCTAGACACAATTTAAAATGCCCTCTTAATAAAATAGATACAGTTAGAAATGTGTGTTTAAAAAAATGGAAACAGCAAAAACGCACCAATGCAATGTTCAACCCAAATTTAGAATCTAAATGAGAATTTTTTTATTTTTTAAACCTTAAGCGCACTCATTACGTCCCCAAAGTTTAGGGACAGGATGCCTGATATATTTCAAATTCAACTTTTCAGGCACACATCATATTCAGAAAACTAAACTATCAGGCGAGATCTATCTAAAATCGAACAACGTTAATTTAGCTCCAATATTATAAATTTACAGGGGTAGTGAAAATCTTCTAAAAACAACTTATTAATATTTTGCCGACCAGGTGGTCGAGTGGTTAGCATGCCTGACTGCGGAGCCGATGTTTGCGGGTTCAAATCCCGCTCAGGGCACGGATATTTCTTTCTCTTTGTGTTCTATGTCCTTTCTTCTGTGTGATTGTGACCCGCCCTATAAACGGGTTTGTGGTTGTGTGACGTGGGTGACGCTGCTCCACCGCCTTGGCTTGGCCATAGGTGCTCACTGGGTAACGAGAAGAGAGTAGCAGTTCTGGCATTTCTGAGGCCAATGGAAAATAGACCCAAGAGACCACCATTAAACAAACAAAAAAACTTTTTAATTTTAATATCCTTTCAAAAACAAAAGACTTATTTAAAAAATAGACAAAATAGACAAGTTATTTAGGCAGATGGAGACATCATACGACGATAATCATCAAATAGATCAATACTTTATTCTCTAAAAAAAGAACAAATTTCATGAAAGAAGTTTGAAAAATGGAATCAAATATACCTTTTCCTAAATTGCGATTTTCTTAAACACTCATTTTGAGCTATGTCCAGAATAAAAAATTAACCACCAATCTGTTTTTCTTTCTGTTTCAATCTACATTCCAAGCACAAAATTAGTTGCATTTTAATCTTTTTTATAGTTATATACTATAATTAAATATTTCAATATTTTAAAATACTTCGGAGCATTTTCTTAAACACTCATATTAAGCTTTGTCCGTTTCTTTAAACACGCATTTCTAACTGTGTCCACATTTTTAATCACGCTTTTCCATTTGTGTCCACATTTTTAAGCACGCATTTCCAGCTATGCAATTTTCTAAACGCCCAAGTACAGCTGCGTCTGTTTTTTTAAACACGTATTTTCAGCTGTGACAACCGGAAAACTTTTATGTTGCCTGCATGTGAAAATAACTGAGGGTATTGTTGTGGCCTATATTAGTACGGATTACCCGTACTAATGTAGGCCAAAAGTAGCATCAATACAATTTAAACAATAATATATGCTATGAAGTAAAATGGTTTTAGATTGGGGGTAAAAGATCCTTGCATCTCATCCACATCGAAGAAAATCTTTAGAATGTTTTGAATCCTTTCAAGATCTTTTATGAAGTTCTCAGAAATACTTTCTGCAGATTTTGTCAATAAGCTGATTATCATTAATGGCAAAGTAGTTTACTACAAAGTAGCATTGCAAGCACCAAAAAAATGATTAAATGCTAATTTAATTATGGTGATAGTTCACTCAACCTCATAGCATAATTTTTAGACTATGGAGAAAGCTTGATCAATTTTAGTTCGTAAAATGCTGTAGCTAAATCCTCATTACAAATCCATTTAAGAAACTTGAAACACTTCATGGAAAGAAAAGAAAATTAATTGCACGATAATTAATTTTTTAACTTAGTTCGAACCAGATTTATACATTTTGAATCGTGATTTAAGTTTCATTTTTGCTTTTTAAAAATTAAAATCAATAAAATTATTAACTGTGGGGTTATATTTTTATGATTATTTTTTTTTACTTTCTTTTCTCACTTTAATTATTTTCAGCACAAAATATATATAAATGAGAAACAAACCTTTTTTTATCTAAGGCATTACAGTATAATTTAAATTTATTTAGCAAAAAACATCAGGTTATTTTATGTAAATATACTTTTTTCTCAAAATACATTTATATATATAGATATATAGATAGATAGATAGATAGATAGATAGATAGGTACATAGATATATCTTGATCAAAACAATTATTTAACAAAATATTATTGAAAATTCCATTTTTCTACGAAAATTATGTAAGTAGGAAATATTCTTTCTCATTATATTTTGTCCGAGGGAAATATAGTCCAACAATACTTGGTTCGGGTGAAATTTTGTCCAGCAATATTTCGACTATGTGAGATCCTGCCCTATAAAGTTTTTCTGACTTAATCTCTGTCACATGATATTTTGCCAAAGTAGACTTTGTCTCATGAAATTCTCATTCATTGTCCGCGTGAAATTCTATCACACTATATTTTTCCTAAACAAGATTTTGTTCTACAATTATTGCTCATTTACTCCATGATTTTTGTATTGTTTGAGACGATAAATCTTCTTTTCGGCAGTGGCAAAATGTTTTTAAAACATAAGTTGCAAAATAAAGCTTAAAAAAATTAACTCGACAATACATACTATAAATATTTTGATTATTTTTAAGGTTATTCCGGGAAATCGCTTATTCACAACTGTTACACAACCAAATTTTGAAGTTAACACCAGCTAAAAAATATTGAATGTGATCTCAAATTTTCTAGATCAAGAATCTTTTCAGAGCAATCTGAATGCATTAAATTGCAGGAGAGATAGTTCTTCCAAATGACAGAACTTTTTTTTTTAAAAAGCAAAATGATAATAACAATGGTAATAACAATGCTTAATGGGTTCCCTTATTTATTTTATTCTCTCCCATCATAATAAAATTGAAATTGTGTGACAAATAGTACATTTCATGAAGTGTTCTTAGACTATAAATCATCCACACATATAAAAAAACGATTTTTTATGAAAAAAAGTTACAGAATAATATGTCACTATCACTTTTGATGCCAATCAATGCTGTTGGATATTCTAAAAACTCCAAATCTCTCGTTTTTTATTGATGTTAAAGGAAAAACGCTTCGAGACATTCAACAAATCTGAAAGGTTCTTTTCGTTCTCTTAGAAACCTGACAAACCGTGATATTTTCTTCTTTACATTCAGTTTCTGTATGCATTTGAACTGTTCTGATACGTCATAAGCTAGATGGGGATTTCAAGGATTTTCAGATTTTTGATACACAGAATAGTTTTGCTGTATAAAGAAAATGGAATCAATTTCACTAGAAATTGAATGTCTAGCCAAAAGGACAACAATCTTTTCTACAAACAATATTTTAAATTCAGAAAATCTTAGAGTTTATTTTCAGAATAGGTCAACTGTTAAATTCATTTTATGTCTTTCTTATAACATTTTTAAGCAATAAAATGGTTGTAATTGCTGAGTTTTCACTGTCCTTTAAATATATATATAAGGAAAAAATAGTTGATTATAGAAATCAATAAATAATTTAATATCATTATCACCTAAATAGCAGATCTCTACAAATACACAGGGATTCAGAACAAAGTTACAAACTTGGAGGAGAATTAGTACACATAAAAAGAATAAAGAACTGCACAGCAATCCTTGTCCGGAAATATAATCGTATACCACTAGCAGGGGGGCACCTTGTCAAGAGCTCACTTTTCCTACACTTTTGAAAAAAGAATTGCATTTACCAAAATTTCTTAATTTTGTGTTTTCTAGATATTATTGTCAAAAACACCATTAAAATTCGAGTCCATAAATCCTTTAATGACCTAAAACAATTATTTATGTGCCGATTTGAATGAAATTTTTGATAATAATTAACAGAAAACGTGAAACCAACCTAAAACTGAGGCAACTTAGAATGTAAGAGAACCAGGTTGAAGATACGTGAACAGTCAGCCAGATCGTATTGGGATGGCTTTTCTGAAGATGAAAAATGCGCAAAATAAAGAACAGACCACACTAAATAACTTTTGATCTAATGATCGGAATTTCACGTTCTACGACTCAATCTTAATGGTTCGAGATGGTGACCTCAAATATGCTAAATTATTTTTGTGATGATATTTAAGTTACGAAATCAAACACAAAAACGCACTGTCGCTGAATAAACATAAACGAATTTTATGATTGTGTGCAAATTTTTCATTTCGCTTAAAAAAGTTCTCTAGATATAGGGAAATACGCAAAAAGGGGTCCAAGCGATGGGGCGCTCTCCTGGCCAAACTATGGATCTTAATTTGAGCGAAATCAGCGGAATTCTCTCTAAGAAATCAAATTTTGAGTAAGTCTAATTTTTACAATTTGATTTCTCTGAAACTATTAGACTGATTTTGCTCAAATTTTGTATTTTGCCATGTAAAATGTAGTAATGTAGTAAATGTAGTAAAATGTAGTAAAGACTCACTAAAAATGTTTTTTTTTCTTTGCATGGAATTATCTTCGGTCAAACAAATTTCAGAATTGTATGCAAAAAAAATCATAATAATAATCATATTTCACTTAAACATATCTGAGATTACCCGAAAAGTAAAATTAACATTAAAACTTTGAATCAATGGACTGCTCTCCTGTACTATATATAATCTGGACTGCTATATTTTGAAGGTCAGAAATCCGAATCCGTCGGAAAGAAGGTATGTTTATTCAGAAAAAATACGTTTTTGTGTCTGACTTCGTAACTTAAGATATCGTCTGCACTAATTAATTAGTATATTTGAGGTCACACCCTCGAATCATTAAGATTGAGATATAATTCAATTATTTTACTGTCAGCATTAATCTTTGATCTACGTGACATTCGTAACTATCAGAATATTATAATAATATTAATATCTACATCGGATACTGGAATCATGTAGATGTTATATTTTTAAATCGAATTAACACTAAACATACTAACACTTGATAAATACCTATTTCTACTATAGCCGGTCAAATGGCCAGACTTTATGTTTCTTTTTTGAATGTATGAAATATGGATGTTAGGAAGTAAATAAACTAAAAAAACTTTATTATAATTTTTAAAAAATGCATATTGGCAATTTTAATGAATTGCAAACTCAAAGACTAAGAATTTTTAATTCGTTACTCAACCCATTTTTTACATATACAGGGTGTTACCTTTGTACATTTTCGACAAACATATTTCTTGTAATTATTATTATTTCTATAATTCTTATAATTATAAGAATTTATAAGAGTTATAATTCTTATGCTTATTCTTATAATTAATATTATTTCTTCTAAGAACTTGTGCTGTCTTGACTGTTGCGACATTTTTCTGCGTAAAACGAACAGTTAGTTAGAAATGAAGTAAAGCTATCGAAATAAAATATTAGCTTTTTACCAAAATATTTAGTTGTTGTCACTTTTTCTTACACAAAAATGCCTATCTAAAATTTTAGGAACTTGAAATAACAAATAATTTCAGGTACTAAAATTTTAGATCTTGAAATCGGAATTCGCAGTTATTCTGATTGAACTAACCAGTCTTTTCAGAAATGTGCAACTAATTGAATGCTATATGTTGAACACGCATTCCAATGTATTGTAATATCTGATCCGATAACCTTATAAAGCAATAAATTGTTCTAACGGTCAAATGACCGGTTGTGGTAGAAATAGGTATACGGCAAGTATTATTCGAAACAGACGAAATACAAAAAATAATAATAATAATTGAGTAATAACTATATATAATTGTTAGAAAAAGTCATGAAGTCTAATGTGCAAAAACGATTAGATGATAAGTGCATTTTCAATGCAAAAGTTCTTAAACGGTCATTTGACCGGTAATTGTATATTTAGTGTTAAGTATATTTTTTCATAAAGAAATTTCGTGACACTACTTTTTCTTGATCATTTGGACAGTTAAAATGAGAAACGGCATGGAAATTTTTTTTAATTTTAGCAGGGGTAAAAAAGGAGTAAAAAAATCGACTTCAGATGAATTGGAAACCGTTATTCTACAGAAACAAATTCTAGTAAGTTCTCTATTATTCTTACGCATCAGAGTTAAATTTTTCCATAGGGGGGGGGGATATTTCCCAGAGCAACGACAGATTCCTTTAAATTGCCTGTTCGTTATAATACTTTCTTGAAGAATCTTTTTTCCATTTATCAATAAAACGAACAGTGATATCTTCTTTCAATTTAAAATTGTCTTGTTTCGATGGTTTTCATCTTTGTTGCTCTATTTTTAGGTAATATTCTAGCAAATATTTTTTTCCTTCTTCCAACATTTGTTCTCCAACTTTAGTTGTTATATCCGCAGATAGCGATCTGACAAGAAAATGTGAGCACCAAAAAAATAAAAAGTTTATTCCTTTTTTTTTTAGAAATAAAACTAATCAATCAGGCGGATGTTCGATTGAGGGGATTTTTCGTTGAAGTGATAGCAAAGAATGCTACAAATCAAACACTTTTCTTTATTATTTCGAGATACTGGTATTTCATTTCAGAAATAACATCTTTCAATTTCCCAGCTTTCATTTTAAAAAAAAATAAATATAAATGATCTTTCTTCGTTAAGGTATTGCGTTTAAATTGATAAAGTGTGTTGAAATAAAAAAGGTCTAATTTGTTTTTAAAGACAATTGTATATTATCTGGAAAAAAGTAACTAGCATTCTAAAAATTGAATCGGATTTATTGCGCTGCGACCAACATAAATAATGGTTATGAATCTAACCTATCGAATTCACTTTTATCCTTGACTAAGCGCAAGATAAATAAGTTGATACTCTACACCAGAGATGACGAACCTATGGCTCGCGTACCTTTAGGTGGCACACAAGAATTTCACATTAAATTATTTTTATCCAATTACATTCACAGAAGAAGACACTTAAATAAAAAAAATACTTCAATACCTGAGGCTATCAAAAGGTGAATTCAAAAACAAGTACTATTTTGGGCTCCATTTCAGGACACAAGAGTGACTCCTCTCAACTATGAAGTCAATGTCAGAGAGGAGACAGGCTTTTCCTTGAAAAGTATGTTGAATGCGATAAATTGTAAAGAGACAACCCAAGCTAAATTAGAAATTGTGATAAAATAGCATATGAAAAATATAGTAAACTATATGAAAAGTATGGTAAAAATATATTAAATTTGCACAATGTTATGGGCAAGTATTTTTATCAATGAATTCTATATAATCGATTGTAAGAAACATCCTGGTTCAATGGTTTGGAATCAATGCAGTGTCTTTATAGATTAATTCTTAAAAAGAAATTTAAAAACAGCTTACTGACACTTGAAAATAATAAATTAAAATGTCATTGACCGAGCAAATAATAGAATGAAAAAGAATCTGACTTTCACTAACTGGCCAAATGTATCAGGATCCACCTAAAGCATTGGTGTAGGGAGCTTTTCTTTCATGGTTTCCTTAAATTCATGTGGATAAGATGTATGTCTGAACTATTTTATTGGAATTCAATATTAATCGTCAAAAATTGCGTTTATAGAAAACTTCTATTGCTGCTTCATATTGTATGTAACATAATCTAGCATCATCAGAAAGATAATCAATGTTAAATATCATAATAAGAATTATACAAAAAATAAAATAAAAAAGTATTTTTTCTCACAATTAATATTATTGTAAGAAAGAAACCTTTTTTATTTTTAGAAACAGAGTAATAAAAAAAGTAGTGTATACGCTGCAATAACAATTAAGAAAATAAATAATGAAATATGTACTTATTTTGCGAAACTATTAAAAAAATTACTTATGACTAGTTTAATTTTGAAAGGAAACTTGAAAAACATAATACTTAGAGAACATAACCAAACATTTCTTGGTGAACACTATATAGCACCTAGACATATAGCCAAACTATCAATTTCTTCAACTTTCATGGAAAAAAAAACTTATTTCTCCATATAATTTGGATGGAAATATTGTTTATAGTAAGTTGAAAAATTTGTCCAAATAGGCATTAATATTTATTTCACTATATTCTACAAGGAACTAAATATGATATTAAGTGTATGAAATTGTTTAACAATTGAAAGAAATTCAAGTAACAAATAAGTCATATTTTATAACAATGTTTACTTTTAGTATAATGTAAAAATATTTTTTTTTAAATAAATCATTTCTGCCATACATTAGACAAATTATTGTGAGCAAAAAAAATTCGAAATTGAGATTTCTATGTATTTGACACTTTAGTATGATTAGCTACATATTGCAACAAAAAAAATTTCTGTAGTTCTATTTCAGTTTTGATCTAGAGATTAGCAATCGAAAGGAATTGTCAAGCAGCGTTTGTTTCTTCTTTTTTTTCAAAAAAAAAAAGAAAGATAAATAGATAAATAAATCGTGAAGCACTTTCGCTAAAGTCCATCCCAAATACGGAGCTTTTTTTTTTTTTTTTAAAGAAAGGAGCTGGGCGTATAAGATAACGGCCAACTCTCCGAATTGTACTGAAATTTCTTATAAGCGGATCGAAAAATATTCGCACGCAATTATAAAATTCATTTGTCCAAACGTATTTTCATCGAAAATATTTTTTTAATAATTATTTATTATTTTACTTAAAAACAGTTAATAAAGTTTTGAGTTTTCAGTAGATTAATTTTTACATAATTTTAAAGAATGTCATTTCAGATGGCAAAAAAACAAAGCATTTTAACGGAATCTTTCGAATAGTTTAAGAGCCATCAAATTTTAAAAGGACCTATTTTAAAAATTCTCGCGGATCGTGTAACACTGTCGTCTGTATCTTACTAATGTCATTAGCATTTAATAAAGCTAATGGAGTTTGTTTATAAATTTATTTTGCAAGTTTGTGCTACTTTGAGAGTTTTGTTGATGTTTTAATACGACTATTTTATGCTAGTAGATGCAATCAAACGCACCTAAAATATCAAAGAGAAACTGTGGGGATGTGCCTATCTGCACTATTTGCTTATCTTTACTCGATTTAGCCTATTCATTTTCAGTAAATTCATAAACGTAACAAAATGAGTTTTTTTTTAGAAAGGGGAGGAAAAAAAGGTGACTTTTTTTTATGTGTTCCATTTTCTACTTACACTAAAAATGAGCGTTAGAAAACTTTGAAAATAACTTTTGAGTTTTAGTGAAAACATATTAAACTAAAACTTAAGCGCGAAGTATCATTTTAAATAAAATATTCGCCGTCGATTTCATTTTCCCTATCCTTCCTAATATTTTAAAATGATAAAATTTTCATTAATAAATGTGCGTATAGTTACCATCTTTATTTCCAGATGGCAGCACGACATATGTTCAAAGTAGAAGAGTAAATTCACTTCAACACTCACAATCTTCGATTTTATGTCAAATTTTTAATTTGGGATTTCTTTTCTTGATACTTAGCAAACTTTTGATGATATGGGTCATTCTCACTGAAAAGGTATAAATAGACTAAAAAAATTTCTAAAATTAAAGTAATTAAAAAAGTTATAAAAATTACATAAATGCCTTTATTTATTTTTGTTATATGTCCTTATAATAATGGTCAAGTTTTCTATTTTATTTTTTACAAGATTTAAAATATTTTAAATTCTGCCTTGTCCACGGAGGAGATGTAATAGTCAACGGAGGAGACATTTTATGTTATAAAATATAAAATGTCAATGAAGACTAATTCATTAATTATTGGGTACAACTGATATTAGTTTAACATTAAGTAAATAATAAAATATTTCGTTATTAGAGATAGAGCTACTTCCGATTAATCATGCTACTATGAAAGGAAACATCCATTTTTAACCTAGGTGTACAATTTTTTAAGTAACTCTTACTGAATATTAATAAATTAACATGTAAAGACTATTGAAATAAAAATTCAAACTCCACATGAAAGTTGAGTATTGAGGGTACTCTTTTATGAACATTATATGCAAATTAAACATACTGTCATCCAAATAACGTTTTTGTTTTTTCTCTTTTCTTCTTGTTATTTTTTCTTTTCTCCCTGGCCACAAACGACTAGCTCTATCAATTTCTAGAAATTTAAGTACATTTAATCACGATTTTTCTGTTAAATCTTTTTCTGATACAAATTTTAAAGTTTCTTGCACTTTTTTTTTTTTTTCACTTTCTTCAAACAATATAGGGTTTTCTTTTAATTTCTGTCTAGCTTGTCTCATACTAAGTTTTTCTGCTCCCTTCTCTTTTGCATTTGAACATTTGATGGCTTTCTTTTTTTACATTTTGGTTTAACCATTTTTTTCCTAAAATTTGAAGAGAAAAAAAAATTTTAAACATCACAGAAATTATTTAGAAAAATTGCCAATATTTACTTCTCCGTTAAGAAAATGTTGAACTTAATTGATTTTCTTTAAAAATACAAACAAATTAACACATTTGTTCCATTTTAAAAAATATCCATTAAAAGAAAATAGTTTTTTAATTATTAAAATTGTATTATGGTTATCTAACACATTGTCTCTTCCATTGACTGTGTCTTCTCCTCCGTGGAATTGTGATGTCCACGGAGGAGACAAAAACTAGTTCTTGTCTCCTCCGTGGAATTGTGATGTCTACGGAGGGGACGTCCATGGAGGAGACAAAAACTAGTTCTTGAATTTTTCTGATTTTTAATTTTAAAGTTACAAAAATGGGGCAGTTCTTTTTATTAAGTATACTATTTTTGCAATCTAAAATTCATCTATCAAAAATAAAATAATTTTCTCTTACCTTCTTTACCCCGGAGTATACGGTGAGAACTTTGCCAAACCCCAGTTGCACACAACAATCCAAAACTGACACCAAAGAGAACAAAAACAACTGATAGTTAACATTAGAAAATGGAATGGTTACCTTTCCAAGAAGCTGTCTCATAGGGATTTCGCATATGCTGCCCTTTATTGCATATTTACCGAACTATATTAATTATCCATGGAGGGAGATTTCATTTTTGATTGACAAAGTTTACTAGTCATTTATTTTATAAAAATACATTTTTTTCAAAAGAATATTGAATGGAAAGTTACTATAAACATTTAACTAAGTAAAACTACAAAAATCATTAAAATAACATTTAAATTGTTTAACAGCCATTGAAAATTATTTTGTGTCACAGACGTAGGGACGTCCACGGATGGGATTTAGAAGTTATGTTTATTAAAAAATAAGAATGAAATATTAAATACATTTAGCAGAAATGCATATGATTTGTTAGTTAGAACTTTTCGAAAAATGATCAAGAAAAATATTAAGAAATCTGCTGTATTTCATAATATTTATTACTAAGGGACTTAAAAAATCACCTTTTTGTGAGAATGACCCATATAATATTATTAGGTGGCGCAATACATTTCAAAAACGTAGAAATTATAACGATCGCTCAATTAGATTAGGAAAAATAGCGCTTGATAATTTTTAGAACTTTTATAAATTTTTCCTCACAACTTTAAAGCAATAAAATGATACGATTTTTCATTTTGAGTAAGTGATTTAAAACTACACTCTCTCAGTCTTTAGATTTTTTTAATATCTATATTTAAATTTAAATTGATGAAAATAGATTTGGTAGAATATAGCTTGAATATTAATTGCACAAAAACAAAGCTACTTATCAAAAACCCAAAAGCAGGAACTGTATACTATTTAACCACCTATCAAAAGTTGTTGATTGCAGAAATGTATCGGCATAATTTTGTCGGAAAACATTAATAGAGAATTCAAAATACCGCACGCAAGTTTCATGCATTATAAATTACAGAAATTCCTTTTTGGAAAGTGAATTAAAACTATTTTTCTACATATTTTTCTTAAATTTTATTTCTGAAGACTTTATTTAAAAAAGAATAAAAGAAACTGTCAGTTTGCCGAATGAATATGCAGCATCGTGTCGCCGTCTGGTGACAACAGTAAAAGACTGAAATTATGTACAGTGTCATTTGTTGCTCAAATTACTGAAACGAACGCTTTGATATGCCCCGTTGCTAGATTATTTGCTTGAAAATTATAATTTTTATTCAATCTTTGAAAATCCACTACTAGGGAAATCTAATAAGGGATTAAATGCCATTAATCATAATGCAGAGGAATCAAAATATTATTAAAAAAAAACAGTTTATAATTGATTTTTTTGACATTACAAAAATACACATGCTATATGCCAATATGCCTTCAAGCAAAATAAAAAATATATTTTTAATTGTTCAATTTGCCTGATTTATTTCAGGCAAGTTGCTATAAGCCAGAAGTAGGAAAAGTTTTGTCGCCACTACAAATAGATAGTATATAAAAAGTTTTTTTTTCAATAAGTCTAAGCAATTTCATTCTAATTTCTCTCTCACATTGCTGAATTTTTTTTTTATATTGCTCGTGAATGTTCTATGAATAAAGCATTATATTCCCTCTCCTCAAAGCGGATGTGGGGATAGTAGTTATCGACCATGTCAACCGTCATCTGTAGATACCCCACCATAGAATCGAGTTAACATGTCTTATATACTAGTGAATTAGAATTATACTTTTGTAGTGGTAGATACACTACAGTACTCCTCCACCAGAAATATATCTGTGATAGAATTCGATGAACGGATACCACTAGTTCGTTCATTGCTGTTTTGTGAGAAGCCGGTAGAGCTGTATTAAGATCACAGTACTTTTTGAGTGCTGATCATGAGAGCTGTATTAAATTCACGGTCGTAAACGTTCCTGTGTTGCTTTTAGCAGTCAACTGTATACGTTGTACGGTGTGTGTGATCAATACTGAAAGCAACAGCGTGAGGAGGACAATGTCGCAGTTAAAAGTAGAAAGTAAACTGTTAAATGTGGAACATCCATAGAAGTGGGCGTGCGCAAATCGAAGTGAGAGTTTCTCTCAAGGTAGGCGTGTTCATATCACGTCCGGGTCACCAATGTGGGAATAGTAGTTATCAACCATGTCAACAGTCATCTATAAAAAGGTATTCCACCATAGAATCAAATTGACATGACTTATATACTAGTGAATAGGAATTACATTTTTGTAGTTGTAGATGCACTGTATGGGACATTCCTGTAACCGGATGCGGTGAATCAGTTGCAAAATAAACGTTGTTTTCCATCTCATTAGATTAAAATTTAAATTTTAAATTGACCGATGAAAATAAATTATGCATCGTTCTGCCATTTTTTTAAAGCATGTTAGTTTTTTGCTTTGTCCATTGCGAAAAATATTGTTAAGCTTTTTCACTGCTAAAGAATTTCTCATTCTCTTGTCACCTTCTCTTATCTTCACAAGGAAAGGAGAGAAAAGGATACTGCTCATGTGAAATGCTTCGGACAGCTGCACTTTTTTGGTCTTTTTATCTGGACAACACAGATAATGAAACAGAACAGGTTGAAATAATTCATGAAATGCCCATTTAAAGTTCCTTTTTTATATTTGACCTTTGCACCAAACAATTTTTTTTAAAATTCAACCGTCGACGTGTTCATATAAATGAGACATTTACTTAAACTCTTAATAAATGATCGATTGTGAATACTAGGCCAGGTGTCTTGCAGGTAGGCATATTTACGTTCTTTTTTTTATGTCGGGAGGTATTGCCACGTGATGCATAGCAACTTCAGTGAAATATTGCCACGTTTTCTATCAAGCTATGGGAAGATGGTAGGAGGTGTAAAGCTATTCTGACTGAAATAGGTCGAATTGAATCGAAAAATGATGAAATTGGTGTAAAAATGGTATATGATTTACCATAAAGATAAGGAAGCCGCTGAAAACAAACTTTTGCCATTATTCTTGTCACCTTAATAAAAATAAAGCAATGGTATGTACATTGATCAATTTTTTTCAATTTTTTTTGTACTAATTAATAAATATCATTATAAATACTTATTTTATCCGTCGGGAACAACATTCCCAATTTTAGGTTTACGACTACTAATGTTCAACTCCGCAGCCTTGTAATTTTGAACCAATCCAGAAGACAAGAAAACTCCTGGATCAGTACCCCCAGAGGTATTGATTTCTTATGAGAATATGGAGGACTTCGCGACTCGACAGATTTAATGTGCAAAAGACACCATTTACTACACGAGGAGTCTTCGGTCTGTGGGGATCGAACCCACGAACTCTTGGACATGGTCCAGTGCCCTACTAACCAGGCTAGCCCGGTCTTATAAATAGTTATCATAATTTATGAACAATAGAATAGTTATTATAATTTATTTCAAAAACAACATTTAATGGATTCTATATCATTGAAATTATTTTTAAAACAATTTATGACTTTATTCACTGTAATTAGGCAAGGATGGCGCCAGACTTTGCCCGTCAGGGAGTCAAGTCTCCCCCCAAAGGGGAATTCAAGCAAATTAATTCAAAATATTTAAATTAAAACGTATTTTATACTTTACATTTTTTTCTCGCATCCTTTTTTTTGAGTGTGTAAGAAGCTAAGATTACTAATTTAGATACCATAATGTGCAGATTCATTTTAATGTAAATATAAATAATTTTTTCTTCTGTTATCGATGTATTCAGTTACATATAGTGCAATTTATCACACATTGTAAGCTCAAAAATTACTTCTGTAGTAAAGAAAATATGTTGTCGCAGTCAGAAAATTTTAACGTTTCTTACTCTCATAACACAAACATTATTCGATAGTAAAAATGAGAAATTTCATTTACATTTAATAAAACGTTTAAAGAACATTTTGACATGAAAATGTTATTTTTGTATGCATTGATCGACTTTTGAATTATTTAAATGTTAAATTCAATTTTCTCTTCTGCACCACTCACAGGGTTCCCGTGAGTCAGGGAGAACAGGGAAAACCAGGAATTGTCTGGGAATTTTATTTTAACTCCAAAAATCAGGGAATATTCAGGAAAAGTTGCCATTTTTTTATAAAAACCTGGAATATTCCTATATCATACCTGGAAAATAGGCAGTCTTAAAATTATCAGCAACAGTAATCAGTTATTGAGATTCAAGATAAATAATTCTAACATCTATTACAATTATTTGTTGTAAATATTTCACATTTTAGTCAAGCTGAAATATTCTTTTCCTCTTGTAATAATACTTTTTACACAAAAAATCTAATATTTCACATTACAAATAAAAGAATCAAAGTTTACGGATGCAAATGTGGTCTCGTTTTTTATTGAAATTCACCTTGTATACCTCAAGGGAATAAAAAAATACGCAATAGTTCAGTTTTGCAAATAAAGTTATGAATACATNACTGAAGGAATGAAAGGCTGAGTCAACCTTTTCACATTTCTTACTCTCATAACACAAACATTATTCGATAGTAAAAATGGGAAATTTCATTTACATTTAATAAAACGTTTAAAGAGCATTTTGACATGAAAATGTTATTTTTGTATGCATTGATCGACTTTTGAATCATTTAAATGTTAAATTCAATTTTCTCTTCTGCACCACTCAGGGAGAACAGGGAAAACCAGGAATTGTCAGAGAATTTTATTTTAACTCCAAAAATCAGGGAATATTCAGGAAAAGTTGCCATTTTTTAAAATAAAAACCTGGAATATTCCTATATCATACCTGGAAAATAGGCAGTCTTAAAATTATCAGCAACAGTAATCAGTTATTGAGATTCAAGATAAATAATTCTAACATCTATTACAATTATTTGTTGTAAATATTTCACATTTTAGTCAAGCTGAAATATTCTTTTCCTCTTGTAATAATACTTTTTACACAAAAAATCTAATATTTCACATTACAAATAAAAGAATCAAAGTTTACGGATGCAAATGTGGTCTCGTTTTTTATTGAAATTCACCTTGTATACCTCAAGGGAATAAAAAAATACGCAATAGTTCAGTTTTGCAAATAAAGTTATAAATACATTTTTTGCACTGTATTCTATCTAAAGATATCATGCCCCGTTTAGCACAAACTTCGAAATGGTTATGTCCATTAAATTGTAAAATTCGATTTTTTTTTTTAATTGTTACACAGTGTATAATTTTACGGACAAAAAAAAGTTATTTTAATCAGAGGACTCTAGTTAATACGCACTGTAAATAAGAATAGGGACTTCAAATTTCTCCTTATGTTTTCTTTTTTTTTTCTTTTCAAATATGCTTTTAAAATGAACATCTATGTTCTGGAAAATGTTAAGTTCTTCATTTGAGAAAAAGAGCGAGTGAATCAGCTTAAAAAAAATTCAAACAAAGTATTTTAATTTTTTATTATTTCTCAATTTACAAATTTTCTGAGAAACGAATATGAACTAAATTACATTTTTTAAAAATTGCCACATATGGCTGCTATTTTTCCACCTATGTTTTCCTTTCTCTGAAAGCTGAAAGTAGACTTCTGTTTTGCTCTGCAGAAGCTTTTTACATATTGCCACGCGCCTGCAATGAATAATCTTTCACACAGCTACTTAATTATTGTTTTTCACACATCGACGAGAAACATTCTTCATCAATTGCTTACAATCTTGATATTTCATATAAAGCGTAAGCTTTAAATCTCGGTAATTTTAAGAGCAATTTTATAAGTGATAATCAGTTCCGCAGTGGACTGATCATTAAGACATGGTTCCCAGCAGATCACCGAAGTCAAGCATCACTGGCTGCGGTCTGTGTGCGGGATGGGTGACCACTTGGATTAGCCTGCGTAAGGACCGAGGATGTATGGTATTGGTTCTCGCTAAACTGTTCTACAGTAAAGTGCTCGACTTCACGTGCGGGTCGACCAGCTACCGAAGCGGGGTGGCCATCCCCTCTGCGGAGGATCAAAATTGTGATGACATGTTTTCGGGTCTTCCTCATGGATGTTTCCCAGACCGTCGCCAATAGCCCATTGTTCAGCTGTAGTGTGACGTAAATGAACTACAGCAACATAAGTGATAATCTAGAGTAAAATTAGTCTTTTTTTTTAATTTTAATTTTAACTCTATATACTGTTACAATTTATTTGCGAGATACTTTTTATATCATTTTTTTTAGCAAATTGAAATCATATTGTGAGAAGAGTATAATTAATAATTTACATAACTCTCTTAATAAAGAATCAACCAGTCATTCTCATGCTATTGCTGTCCTAGAGAATTGCGTGACTGTTGATTTCTTTGATGAATGGAGTTTCATGATGAATCATCGATTAAACGTTAGTTGATCCAGAGGTCAGCAAAGAAAAGGTTGATTGAATCTGAATATCGTGTTAATGGCCTCTCTTTTTTTCTATTTTTGCAAATTATAGAACAGTCTGCTGTATAATTAAGAAACAATGTGGTGATAGATATTCTTTAGTTGTAATCAATGAAATTGATGTTTTATGCATGCTTTTAATTCCAAAGGAAAATCAACAAAAGCTAAAATAATTAGATTAATATTTAAACAAAACTATATTTTTTGCATTTTATTTATTAGAATCGCTTATTTATTTATTTCTATAGAGTTAAATTTGTACAATTTTGATAAGTACTATATATTGATTTAATGTTCCGCGTTTTCTTTTTCTATACAATTTCATAAACATTAGCAAAATAATAAAGAAAATCTTTCGAGTATTAAAAATTTGATAATGCAAACTGTTTTAGAATATTGAAGAAATGTTCTGCCGTATTAAAAGAGAGTATTTTAAATGCCTTCTATTTGGTCTTCTGGTATAGAAAGACAGTATTATTCTGTTTATTTTTCAGCAAAATATTTGTATTCAAAAATTTTATAATTTAATAACTGGAATTATTGCAAAATAAAGGTCCATTATTTTTTTACACTTATTAGTTATAATTTGTTTGAGAACGAAAATATATAGTAGAACAATAAACATTGAAAGTTATTTGGAAAAATAACTTAATATAAGAGGCTCAACTCAGTTTCTAAGATAATCAACTTCCTGTATAACTACTTTTAAACTATATTTTCTGTACAAGAAAGAATAAAAAAATGCACTAAGTAAATGTATATAGTAAGTCAATTAAATGCTTTATTCAAAAATTTGAGAAAGGAAATTAAGAAACATTAAGATAGAAAGAACCTAAAAAGTATGATTCTAAAATCTTATATATATAATTCTCTAACGTGGCTCCCAAATTTTGGCTGTATTTCTTTTCCGTCGGTGGCAACGTTTGCTTTGTTTTGATTACGTTACTATTTCTCTTACTCGGCGACAAAAAAAGCCTCATTACAACTCCCCGTATGGCAACGCTAGAAAATTGACCAATGATTGCCGCTAAAAATGTCACATGCCAAATCTAGCTGAGGTGGCTCAACATATAGCGCTTTTAAAAACGGAAACTGAAATAACCAGAGAGCATCAGCTGCGGCAATCTCATACTATTAAGCTAGGCAGAAGTGAGTAGTCTTTGTCGATAGATCTCTATTTTATTATTTTGT
>NC_092215.1:11460364-11502858 GCF_043381705.1 Parasteatoda tepidariorum | reverse complement strand
TCAGTGGCGCCATCTATGGCCAAGAATTCGACTTCTGCCACACCATACGTCGCACCCGTTTATAAGGCGGACCCATTCATACATCCATTCATTTATCCACAGATCATAATTTTAACCTGAATCAGAGAACGATCGATCTCCAATCCAGTAACCCCAGAGGTATTGATTTGTTATGGGACATGGAAGACTTTTGTGACTCGACAGATTTAACGTGCATCAGTCGGGATTCGAAACCGCGAACTCTCGGACATGGGCCCAGCACCCTACAGACCAGGCTATCCCAGCCTTACTTCATAACCTACTACTACTAAACTAAACTTAGTGGCGTGGCAGCCCATAGAGAGCGAATGCCTACTGTGCCCATCTTAGTTTTCTTGACCTTTGGGCTCTGAGGTGTAAGAGCAGATGTTCCGATTGGGTGGTCTGCACAACGCAGAACCATTAGTGTTTAGTTCCCAATCATGCTTGGTACTCATTTTATAGACCCACTGAAGGAATGAAAGGCTGAGTCAACCTTGCCCTGCCCGAGGATCGAACGAAGGACCTGTGGCACGACAGCGCGAAGCGCTACCACTCAGCCACCTTGTGTCCGACTTCATAGCCATGATAACGGAAATGATAAAAGTGTGAAGAATGGAAAAAACCGTGTAACCTTGAAACGACTATTCTATTAACAGTAATTATAAACTTCCACGAAAATGGTATAATTGGGCATAAATCTATCAAACCTATGCTGGCATAAATCTATCACAGAGGAATCTTCTTGGGTCACGTGGGCTATTCTGCATTTTTGAATGTAAGTTGCTAGAGACTCCTCTGAGTTTGTGGCCAAGAAAGATTATAATATGTCGTGGGCAGGTAGCACTTATTGAATTGACTCAGTCCGGGAATGACACTCAGGCAATTCCTACTTGAAATATTATGCGTGCAACTCAGGGATCAAAAAAGCAAACATAAGAGCAAGACCATTCGAAGAAAGATGGCGAATAACTGCTTATGTCTATTTTCTTACAAAAATGTCCATCAGATCACCATCTGTTTCATTTTAAGGATAATTAAGTAAGTTTTAAAAAATAAATAATGAGTAAAATAGGTTCCGTCCAAAGAGTTTTTACACAATAAGGATTGGACGTTCTGGGGAGAAACAATTCCTGTCCACGTAGAGATCAGGAAAACAAGGAAAAGTACAGTAAAAAAGACGACGTGAATACTACACTGGTGAAAGAAATTAAGAGAATTTGCAGACTTGGTCGATTATCTCTAGAACTACTGGACCGATTTTATTGCAATAGATCTGTACATACATTGATACAATACAAAACAAATAACCATTCAACAATTGTAAGACACGCGCATGATCGTGCGTAGCACTCGTTGGAGTTGGAAGGTATGAAATTGCCACAGGACAATTCAGGCCATTTACCACAGGAAAAGATAAACTGCCTCTTTTCAAGTATGAAATCAAGTTGCAAGGCCTGTATATCTGTAAGAGGGGACCATACCCCATATTAACACATTTTTTTGTTGTTGTTTATTCTGAAACCGATGTTTCATACCTTCCGACTCCAACGAGTGCTACGTTCTAGCATGGCTATGATTAGAGCATGTCATGAAAACCATTTATTCTGTCAAGTTTACTTTTCAATTATGTATTTCTTTTACTAAATGTAATATGGACTGTAATATTGAAAACCAGAATTTCTAGTAAACCATTCCCATATTAACGGTTAATTAACGATGCAAAAAAACGGTAATAACGATAAATTACTGAATGAATGGTTAGAATACCATATATTATGGTTTTATTAACCAGAGTTATGTTTTATTTTTACCAGGAGAGTCATTATCATATAAAATGGTGATTTTTCTAAAAAAAATTAATCTAAAAAAATACTAAAAATCCTTCACTATTTTATTGCATTACTGTGCTTTTACTAACTAATTTCTTTTTGCGAGTTATGTTTATAAATTAATCTATTATTATACATTGAAATTAATACTATTTTATTGAAACTTTAAATTTTTCGAAAAAATAAATTAATAAAACTTGCAAATTGCACATCGAAATAAAACATTTCTATTTTAATAGAATGTAAACTAAACTAATAAATGCTCTAAATAAAGATTTCAATGGATCTATTTTGGAATTTTTAGTGAAGACGAGGGATCTCAAATAAAATATAACAATAAAGAAAATGGGAAGATAAATAAAAATTTCTTTGTTTTACTCAAAACAAAAACCCCTGCTTCAATAGAATTATTGTTAATTACATATTATTCTTATTTTACATAAAAACATGTATTATATGTATTTATATATTAGTAAGCATCTGTATTTTAAAAGAATGTTTTAAATAGATTATTAAAATATTGACGTGCATTCTGACTATCATCCTACACTGTTAAACATTTTAGTTTATCTCAACACTAAAATTGATGGCAACTACTTGACATCAAAAGGGCTGAGGGGAAACACGTGGAATGTTCATTTTCACTACTTTCGATGTTGTTGTTGACGTATGCCTGATAAGGCAGAGGGGTGCCACACCCATATGTCACACCCGTTTATAGGGCGGACCCATTCATACACCCACTCATTCATTCACAGATCGTAATTTTTGACCTGAATCAGAGAACGATCAATCTCCAATTCAGTACCCCCAGAGCTAGTGATGTGTTATGGGAACTTTCAGGACTTTGTGACCCTGATGATTANTTTACTACACGGGGAGTCTTCTGCCAGCGGGATTCGAACTTACGAACTCACGGACATGGGTCCATTACCCTACCGACCGGGCTAACCCAGCCCTACTACTTTTGATGCTACCATTTTTGATCATTAGCGGAACTAAAATTTATAATGAGAATAAGATGTCATAACAGTCAGAAAAGTTATTTTTACTATACAATTTAAAGTAAAAACAGCTAGAATATGCTACGCCACACTAATTCTTAAAATAAAAGTAGTTTATAAATTACATCTACTCATAGCATAGAGATAATATTTTATTTTATAACCTTCGTTTAACAGCCGACCCAGTTTTGGGTTTACGACTACTAGCTACGTATGTTCAACTCCGTAGTCTTGGAATTTTTAGCCCAATCCAGACAAGAGAATTCCTGGATCACGTATGAGGTCAAATTTGTTTTCGTAAAGGACCTTTTGATGAACTAACTGAAGTTTGCGTTACATGGAGAGGAAAACCTCGAAAACCTCCTATGGTTGGCCTAACAGCAAAGGGACTCTAACTCATGATCCGTCCACCACTGAGGACATTTTACGTCAAACAGTGATCGGTACGAGCAGAATTCGTATCTGCTAGCCTTCTCTGTAATTCGAACCCTGGTCACCTCATCAGGAGGCGAGCGTTTTACCCCTGAGCCACCACGACTCGTATAGAGAAAATACAAGAAGAATTTGAATAAAAGTCAAGAAAAAACTCGCACCAATATCCAAATCCAAAGCACGCAAGCATTGGTGCTTTCGAAAGCAAAAATAAATCGCGTATCGTATGAATGCCTGAGCTTAGTATAAACATTTCAAATTATTTTGAAATCAAGAGCTCCCTCACTCTATATTTACTACAGTTTTTTCAGTACATGTTTTTTACAGTTTTTGATGGTTTTTACCAGTTTTTGACTGTTTTGGTTTGCATGCCAAAATTCAGTTTTATGTCAAAAACCCAACCCTGCCATTAAACTATTTTAAAGATAAATCATTTACTGCAAAGATAAAGAAGAATGTTGAACTCATATTTACAGAAAAAAAAACGACTTTTTTCTTAAATCTAAAGCTATAATATTTCACTTAACTATTTTTCTTTTATCTATTCACATCATCCATTTTTCGATTACAAATAATAAAAAAACTATGTATAGAATCTTAAGATTTCAGATAAAGCAACTACTTTCCTCATCTAATAGAAATATTTATCCAAGCTCATTTAACAAAAGTCATAGATGAGACTATTCTGATCGATATAGGTTTTGACATGTAAACCAATACTTGAGGAAAAATACATTATGTCAGAATCATTAGAAAGATGATTAATTGTGAATAATGGATATCATTGTCCTTCGATCACATGTTTTCGGGAATTATTAATATACTTCAGTAACATTGAAAATTTCATGAGTAATTGTACGCTTCCTAAGGTTAAAAAAAATAAAAAATAGATAAGGTAATAATTCCTTTTTTTGTGTGCATCTATTAATAATCTATTACTTCATTTACCAAAAAGCTCAGAAATATTAAGAAGTAATGAAGAGGCACAGCATGTTCATATACTGGGTATTCCGTATTGACTACCCACAATAAATAGTTTCAGAATCCTTATCAAAAATGTATACTAATTGTGGATCGCAAATTAAAGTTTTAACGAAGAAAAAGACAGAAAATCTACAGGAGGAGTCTTGTAGGGGGAATTGAAAATGATTATTAAAAACATCAAAATGTTTCAAACCAAAATTGAATCGATTTTTGTGTGTGTTCTGTATACTTAACGTTATGAATTGTGATTTGTCAGATTTTGGTTGCGTTTTTGTGCTAGTTAATGATTTCAAATGTATATACTTTTAGTTCTTCATTTTCAAAAATGGTTTTAAAAATATTTATTCAGTGTGGCTTTACGAAACATCTTGTATATATAAGTTACAGATTGAGTCATAACTATTAACAGCTGCTAAAAAATCCTTTTTGTCATTTTTTTAAAATTATTTTTTATATTTTTTTAGTTTAATGAACAGTCACTGTTTACATCGCACGATCTCAAAAACGGGACTATATTATTTTTATTTATAGTTAATTTCAGTAAATGAAACAAAACATCTGTAAATACTCATTTACTATGTATTGACCCCACATCTATTTTTTTATTATTATTCTTTTGGAATGAAAAAGTTAATTTTACTTTTCCAATACCTTGTTAAAGCTTATTTTTCATAGATTAAAATACTTTAAGTGAATTAAATTTCTTGAAAATAAATAGTAAATCATTTATTTATTTTTCTTTTCTAAAATCTGACTCAAAAATGTTCTTTGAAATCAATTGCATTTTACTGTATTCGTATATTTACTGAGACATTTCGTTATTTACCAAAATATATTTTAATATGCATTAATATTTTAAAAATTTAGTCATTATCAAAAATGCAAAAAAAAAATCCTGTTTTCTTAAATAACCAAACGAATATTAAGTGACAAATTTTTGGAATGGAAAGTTTATGTTAAATATATTTTTTTCGCAATTCGCTATAAAATTTGGATTTTTAATTTATCATGTTAAATTTAAATAATTCATGATTTAAATGAATTATCTGCTCATATTCTTTGTGAATTGATTTATGTAAAGTCAAAGCAAAGTTAGTTTATTGTGTCAAATCTGCATTAGAAGTAAAAGCACTAAAAATTTTAATGAATAATTGTTTTGCATGATACGTAAATCGTAAATGTAACACCATCTACCCTTTTGACTCGAAATAAATGGTAAAAATTCTTTTTATGATACACAAATAATCCATTTACTTAAAAGCAATATACTACAGCAAGAGCTCGTAAAAATTCTTTCTTCGTCTTTAAAAAAAAGTATTAACGGCTAAGTGGTCAATCCAGTATATCACGAACAACTTCTTAGAATATTGATTTTTAACGCTGAAAGCCTTTTGATGGTGCCAATAATTAACACAAAGAACAATTTCATAGGCAGTTTATAGTCTACAGATTAAAGTGAATACTTTTAAGTTTATAAAACAGGATGCTTTTATTTGAACTCAATATATATCCAATAAGTAATTGATTTAATATTGTTTGTAAAGTTGCTAATCATTATTTGTTATCAACGTAAGCAATGATAATCATCAGTTCTTACGTTTTTTAACAGAAATATGAGAATCTGGCAGTCACGAAAGGTAATATTTTGCATTTAAGAGGCCATTTTTAAAAGCGTTAGGCATAGTTGGATACTTGACGTTATGATTTTGTTCAAATTTTCACGATTTATTTTTTATTTAAAACTATTAGACACAAGAATATTTTAGACAGGAGAATTAGAGACAAGAGATTGGTATAGAAACATGGTAGATTGAAGAATTGATTGATTGGCTCTGAAACATGGTATAGATTGAAGAATCGATTGATAGGTACAGAAACATAGCTTTGATGAAAGAATTGATTGATTGATTGGTATAGAAACAAAGTACAGATTGAAGAATTGGTTGGTATGATATAGATTTTACGTGACCTTAAAATTGATTTTAAATTAGCAAGAAGCTGAAAATTTGCACAACTTTCAAGATCATTAAATGCCATTGCCAAAACTAGAAAATCACGAAATTTGCTGGAAAAGAAACCTTAAGTGTAGCAGAAAAATAATCAATTCACAAGACTATGGTTACTGATTCAACTTTCATATAATAAGGCCCTAAACGTTGAGGCCTGTACCTGAGGAGTTGAATACAGAAATCGTTATGAGAAAGTTGTAAATTGTTTCAAAAAATGTTATTTATATCCAATATGAATATTTGAAGTTAACCCTGAAGTGAGCTTTAGAAGTTATATAAGTTTTATATGGAAAAAGAGCAAATTCTAACTCTCGCATTTTTATGCTTCTGACATTGCTATACAAATAAGTAGGGTATTGATTCCTGTGTATTTTTAATACAATGGATAGGAACACTTCAGTTCACCAACAGTTTAAAACTTGTAAAATTTTAAGTAGAAAAGTGCAAAACGTTACGTAACTGAATTTTTTATACACAAATCTTTTATAAATCTTAAACTGTTATTGGACATAAACAACTTCTAATTTACTAGAAATATTTACTTGGATGTGATTTCATTTATTTAGCGTGAAAAAATCACATCAAAAACAATCTGTCGCTTGTCGGCTAACGAGTATGTTTTGCCCCGTTATCTCTCTCTCCATTAGTTAATTTAGATATAGATTAGAGGTCACTATGGGGAGTTAAACAAGACGAATATTCAATAGCTTCCTGGGGATGGGTCAATGTGCAAACATGGACGCAGCTCTTACTGGCAGAACCGCTTGTAAACATACCTGTGTTCGGGGTAGTTGTTGATCATACTACTGATGACTCTCCTGTTAGTGGTGACAAATGCTGAGTCGAGCTGACAATTGGTGCGAACCATTTCATTTCTCAAATCATGGTTCGTGACGTGTGCGCGTTACCTTGTAGAGCTTCGACAGTTAGTGATTTGTACCCACTAAAAATCCGACATGACGTTGACGGTCTGTATTACGTAAACTGTAAAGAAATCTCGACCGACACATGCAACAAATTCCGTTAGAACAAAAGGTTAAATTCCTTCCTCAATTAAAAACAGGCTGTTGTTTTTTTTTATTTTATTATTTTATATCCGTCGTTAAACAGCCGATCCAATTTTCGGGTTTACGACTCTGTAGTCTTGTAATTTTGAACCAATTCAGAAGACAAGGAAACTCCCGGATCAGTACCCCCAGAGGTTTTGATTTGTTATGAGAACATGGAGGACTTCACGACTAGACAGATTTAACGAGCATCAGCCACCATTTACTACATGGGAGTATTCGGCCGGCGGGGATCGAACCCACGAAGTCTTGGACATGGGCCCAGTGCACTACCGACCAGGCTTTCCCGGCATAAAATCAAGCTATTTAGTTTTTTTCCTTCTTACACAAATTACAAAAGTGTTTTTAGCCGAGAAAAATATTCAAATGTTAATTTAGTATTCTAATTTTAGTGCCAAACCTTTATTTTTAAATACATTACAAATGTCGCTACTGTCACTTGTTTTGCATAAATAAGCTAAAAATCAAAATATAGTGTACAAAATATAGCGTATAATTACAGTGTATAAAAATATCCAAGATAATATGGGTACAATTATTTAAGAAGAATAGCAGTTGAACGTTTGGGCACTTTATTATATCTTTGGAGCTATTTATGATATTCGTATAGATTTGCACATAGTTTATTCAAGGATTCGAATCCTAAGACAAACTTAAAGTATTAAAAATACGTATCTTTCATATAAGTCTTTTTTTTATTTATTTATATTATATTCAAATATGTTTAAACTACCGGGTATGCATAATTTTTAACAATACACATTTAAATGACAAAATCCAGAATATGAACAGAATAGTTCAAATAGTTCTTGAGACTGTTTTTATTATTATTTAGAGCGTAAAAAAAGACTAAAATTAACAATTAAAGGATGAAGCTTACAATTCTTCTCTTGATACAAT
Organism: Parasteatoda tepidariorum; assembly: GCF_043381705.1. Classification (NCBI taxonomy): domain Eukaryota; kingdom Metazoa; phylum Arthropoda; class Arachnida; order Araneae; family Theridiidae; genus Parasteatoda; species Parasteatoda tepidariorum. Next base: position 11,494,612 of record NC_092215.1, on the reverse strand, counting down.
GTTTTGAAGAGTGCGGCTAACACCCTTCTCATATTGAGATAGTCAAAAATTCAATTCCAAGGGGGGAAAAAAGTTTTTTTCATTCAGAGAAAGTACTATTTTGTGTCTGATTTCATGTCCTAAGAAATCAAGTTAATTAACTTACTTATAGTTAGCCAATCGAATCATTAAAATTACTTCGTAATTAGAAACAATCAGCTTACGAAATCAAAAGTATTCTTTTTTTCTATTTCTTGCTCATTGTACATCAAAGGTATATTCCCACTAAAATTACGTCATTCTTATTTATTTGCTTTTTTGAATTCAGCAAACTCTATTTAGATATTATTTATTCAATTACTGGCTTAAAGTGAAATTCCCAAATGATATAACCGTCGTTGAACTGACCCAATTTTGAATTTTCGACTACGTAGCCTTGTAATTTTGAACCCCATTCAGAAGACAAGAAAATTCCTGGATCAAGTATTGGGAGAATTTTACTTTCATTGAAGTTTTTTGAAGCACTTTTCTTGATAGCCTTTTTGGGAGACTTTCCAGTGGAAGAAATCCACATTTGCGGTACATAGAAAACATAACTCCGAAAACCTCCCATGGTTAACCTGATGACAAGGGGACTCTAATCCACGATCCGTTTACCATAGAGGATATTTTACGTCAGCACTGTGATCGGTGCGAGCCGGTTCTAGGAAACTTGAATTGACTGGTCATCGCTGGAATTCAAACCCGGTTCATCATATTTGGAGGAGAGCTCTCGATCCCCTGAGCTACCATGGCTCTAAAGAAAATTATTTTATAATTTTATAACCATCGTTGAACATTCGACCCAATTTTTGGGTTTGCGACTACTAGTGTGCAACTACGTAGCCTTGAAAACCCAATCTAGAAGACAAGGGAACTCCTGGATCAAGTACTGAGAGAAATTTGCTTTCGTAGACGTTACATGGATTGGGAGAAATTTGCGTTGCATGGAGAGGAAGACCACGAGAACCTCCCACGGTTAGCCTAACTGCAAGGGGACTCCAACCAATGATCCGTCTACCACTGAAGATATTTCACGTCAACACTGTGGTCGGTGCAAGCCGGATGCGGATTCGTATCGAAAAGTCATCGCCGGGATTCGAACCCGGTCCACTTCATTTAAGGCGAAAGCTCTATTCCTGAATCATCACGGCTAGAACGTACGTTGCTTCTGACTTTGTAACTTGAAATATCTGTTCTAATCAATTTATATATTTAAAGTTAGGCAGTCAAACCGTACTGAATGAGACTTAGTACTTGAAAATCCGATCATCAGATCATAAGTTTTCAGGGTGTCCACTTTTTTTTCTTAGGCATTGTATTACTTTAGAAGCTTTGCAAAAAAAATAATAATAAATAAACAAATCAATAAAAAATTATATGTTAAGTGCGAATATTTATTTCATTTAATAATCAAGTTGCCGGCCAAAACACCTGCCTAATAGTAGACAAAATTAAGTTACTGCACTAAATAAGTATTTAAAATCGTTTTTAGTAAAGGAAAAAAGAACTATTGATCATGAAAAGGTTTACTTTCGCAGTCATTATAAGATCGAAGGACTTGGTTTTAATTTAACCTTTCCTTATCGAGAAACAATATTTTTTCAATCTAGATTATGAATAATAAAACAATATAGATTTTCGAAATTAGGCTTTGCTTACAGAAAAATTGCTCATTAACTTCTATACACTATTACTTGAGATTAAAAAGAATTTCAAAGTATAGCCGCAATTTTTTTTTATTTTTTATTTATTTAATTTTTTTTTTGCTATGATAAATCTCAAAAAGTAATTTTGTACTTTTTTAATATGTTAATTTATTTAACACTGTAGGATAGTGACAAATAAGTTGTTTCTACGAATAATATTATGAAGTAGAAATCAAGTATTATATTGGAAATTCGTTGTAAATCATATTCTAAATCGACTAAGAGCTGTAATCTTTTTTAGATAAATTAATGAAATAACCTTAAATTGTGGTTCATATTATTTGCCCTTAAAATATATATTTAAAATTCTCCTGAAAATACAAAGTTAAAAAATAATATGCAAATACGATACATTGATTAATACATTGATAAATAAAAAGACGAAAACATTATCAAAATTGGATAAATCACTTTTTGTTATAATTAATGTTTAAAATTAATATTTTTTGAAAATATTTTCTATGACGAACAAATTGTTTTTAAGGTTATTCCGGATGTTTAAACACGCATTTCAAGTTGTTTCCATTTTCTTAAACAGGCATTTCAAGCAGTGTCTATTTTCTTAAACAAGTCTTTCAAGATGTATCCGTTTAATTAAAGACACAATTTTAACTGTGTCTGAAATAAAAAGATCTTCTAAAAGATTTTCCTCGGCTGAATTCGCTGGTATAATAGGAACACTTCTAAAATACACTCATAGATATAAAAGAAGCCTTCACAACCTGTAGAAAAGAATATTTTACTACAGGCTGCGAAGGCAAATTTTTCAGCAAAAATAAGCACTTTTCAGTCACTCAAAAGGCTTAAAGATGTCAACTACGCAAATGTTTAAGGATTTAAAAAAATATCATAATTAGACAGAGTTGGCAAGCTTTTGACAAATGATGGTTTTATCCGGTTTCATTCGCTTGCCAGTGACGATGGCGATGACGCTTCACCAACGATGAAATTAGCAAGAGAAATAAAATTTTCTATCACTCTAAGAGAAAAAAATTTGTCAATGTTTAGTTGGTCCCAGTTATCAGCAAAAATTCGAGATATTTTTGGTCCGTTTCCAGAAGGCGGAAAACGAAGACAGAAATTAAGAATATCTTGCAAAATATACAATAAGTAGTACATGAGAGACGAAAATCCTTCCCACTGAATCCAGCTCAGTATACGCAAATGCCTACCCGCAAGTATTTCATGAAACATGTAAAAAGGAATGGTGATTTCATACACTAAGAACCAATGGTACTACGAAATAGACTGGGGGTTGAATTAATTGTGAAAACGTTGAATACGACAATGTATTTTTGCATAATTCGTGGTGAAAATAAACATAGTAAAGAAAAAGTCTCATTTTGGAAAAGGGAAAATTAATCACTTTTTAAAAACACCCATCGAAAAAAAGCACCTTTAAGGGCTTTTAAAAAAAACAGAATTCGAAATTAAGCACCTTTAAGCACTTTATTGAAGAAGAAAAAACAAATAGGAGATTTCAGTACCCTCTTGGGTCACTTCTACAGCGTTCATGCATGATGCGATACTTTCGAGTACTGAGCTATTTAAGTCCCTTATAATGACCTGCTACATTTCGTTCCACTGTTGCTGCACAAAAATAGCTAAATAGTTGAAACTCAGAGTCTGCCCTACTTGTCGCCCCAAGTGTTCCCAGACATGCTCCCTCGGTCAAAAATCTGGGGATTGAGCAAGTCAGGGAAAGTGGCGGAGGCATTCCTGTCTCATTCTTGCTGTGTGCGACCGAGCATTATCTTGTTGAAAATGGCTCCTGAGAGCCCAGCTATCAATAATAACACGCGTACCTGAGGATATCACTTGGTGGCAGAGAGGATAAAGTGTTCACCTCCTAATGAGGTGAGCCATTGGTGGACAGTAGAAGCATAATCTACTCCCGGCTCGTATCGAGCACAGTGTGGGCTTAAAATATCCTCACTGGTATTCGGATTCGGTATTCGGAATCCCCTTGCCATCGGACTAACCTTTGGAGAATTTCGTAATTTCCCTTTCTATGCAACGCAAATGTGGGTTAGCTCCATCAAAAGTCCTCCACAAAGGGTTTGTCATAATGCTTGATTCAAGAGTTCTCTGGTCTTCTGGATTGGGCTTAAAAATACAAAATTGCAGTATTGATTGTCGTAAAATTAGAATTGGATCAGCTGTTTACCACGGGTTTTAAAAATTAAATAAAATAAGACGTAGCTCGGTCACACGCAGCAACACTACACCAATTAAACTCCTTTCTCTGGTATGCTCAATCCCCAGACTTGTCACCGAATGAGCATGACTAGGGATGACACTTGAATGACAAGTGTCCCACTTGGGATGACAAGTTGGACAGACTCCGAATTTAGCCTATTTAGCGATGTTTTTACGTGACTGTGGAATGAGATGCCGCAGATCATCATACGGGTCTCGCATCCCTCAATGTCCGAAAGTATCATATCATACATACGCTAGAAATTGCCTAAGAGAGTACAGAAATCTCCGTTTATTTGTATCTTTTCCTGCAATAATTATTAATTTTCTTTGATTTTTTTTAATCACTTACTTATATCAACGTCGTACTTAGGTAATTTCGTTTTATTCCGGCAACTCTTTCATGGATTGCAATTTCTATTTTTATGACAATGAGTGTAATTAAAGAAAATAGTTAAAATTATAAAGGTTAATTCTGACATTCTTATGGTTAAATTCTCTGATATTTTTGTTTTTTATGAGAAAATGTTTTCGTAAAAAGTGGTCTATTACTTCCAAGCTATTGAACAAAATTTTTGAAAGGACTTTATAGCTTTTTTATTAAACAGTATACATTGTTAAATACTACATAATACTCAGTATTTTGTCAACAGTGGAATTATGTTTCTAGGTTGACGTTTTCAAGAAATCCGAGTTTTTCGGTGAATTTTTTTTTCTACAGTTTTATTTATTCTTCATTATTTTATTAAATATTATTATGTTTTTATTTCTTTATTAATTTTGAAATTATTAATTAATTGGTTTATTTTTACATTTGTTGTAACAATCACATCCTATAATAGTAATTTCACTGGCGTGACATAATTTGGTTCAATATTAGTGCTAAAATGTCTTTAGTGCAAAATGCTCTTATTTTTCGAATGGTTCTAAAAATGCATCTGAAATTTTTAAAAACGCACCTGAAAAAAGGACAATGAATGCATTTTTTCAAAAATTTATTAAGAAAATTGAAAAATACAGTTGTTAAATTTGAGATTCAAAGGACAAATAAATTTTTATTAAGATATTAGTTTTTATAACAAAAATAAACAAATTTCACCACTTATCCAATTGTGATTAAAGAAAAGTTAAGTTTTTTTTTTCTTTTTGTGAGTTATGAATCATTTTTAGTCCCTTATAGGAGGCGTTTCTCTTAAGGTTTCGGTATCCGTAGCAACGCTTAAGATGAGCCAATCAAAAATTGTTGAAACATCTAGAAACTGCCTATGAACATTATATTTCTTCGAAAGAAAACTTACAGAAAATATTTTGCAATAAGTAAACTAACAAATGAAAGTTTGTTTTATTTGGAATAAGTACATGCATTAACGGAAGGAAGAAGTTATTAAAAAATCTTCTCGACAACCATTTTTTTTCAGCACATTTCGCTTAACCATTTAAGGTAAGAACTGCTAAGAAATACTTTTTAGTAAAAACAAATTTATTTTAAAAATTGGAAACTGGTACTACATATTAAAACTATGTATGTAAATCTTGTAAAAATATATCAAAAGAATGAAAAATAATTTGTAGAGTTCTGGATAGAAAATTCAACCTAGTATATTTACTTATTTAACTTTTTTCTCTCTTCATTATCTTCTTTTTCGTTTACATTAATTTTTTTTCATCCTTTCTTGCAAAAATTTATAAATACTTCATTTGTATGCTAGTTTATCCATTTACACAAAATCACAATTGTGCATGAACTCTCCACTTTGTGACTACTTAAAATATTAAATAGATAAAGTGAAAATTTGTAGGATAAAAATCGTCAGTCAATGAATTCATGAAACCAATGAAATCATCAAATAGTCCTGAAATGAATTTTCAAATTCATTATGATGCATAGAACAAAAAGGTTTAATAGCAAATGTTTCAATGCATTTTATGGAAAACAGTTTTATAATTCATAAGGATTTATAAATTCAAATATATTCCTTTTTTAATAAATTAAAATAAATTTTAAAATGTTCAAAAATTTCATTAAAATTTGGAAAGTCCACTTCGTGAAATTGAGAGAGAGCATTAATTAGTTCTGTAACGCTTTGCTATAAATTTAGTTAGATATGGAGGAAAAATTAATTCTTTAATCTTTTTCATCTATCTTATGTAACATTAATAACAAATATTATTATATCAAACATGTTACTTAAAAGATCAAAAGCAATAAGGTATAATACCAACCCCTAAGTATGAAAATAGTTCGTGAACATACAAATCTGATCATTGCGTAAGAAGTTAGTTAGGGAGTAGCTTTATTTGTACATTTCATGCTTTTTGTACATTTCATAAATGTTTTATACCGTGAAATATTTGAATTTTCAGGTCATGACATGTCCCTAGAGACAACAAATGATCTTTGGGTAGATTATGCATCCCAAGCAACCACTCATGGTCTACGAAGGATAGTTGAAAGCAGAAAAACTGGATGGAAAATTTTCTGGGTTATTATTTTTTTAATAGCCCTAGCTGCTTGCACATATCATTGTTCGTTTCTAATACGAAAGTATTTAAATTTTGCCAAAGTAACAACAGCTGAAGAAATTCATTCTAGAGAACTTGATTTTCCTGCTTTGACGGTCTGCAATTTAAATATATTAAAGAAATCTTTCTTTGATGACCAGTTAGCAAAAAATCAAAATTCCACTTATAATAGAGATAAAGGTACGTTCTTTTGATATTTTTAACGTATTTGCTTAGATTAAAATAGAATATGCTTTTTAAACGAGGTATCTTTCAAGATGCGAAATATTCTTCATGCACAAACCAATTTTTTTAACCATTTCTATCAATACCAGGAGCTCATTTTCAAAACACATTGCAAATAAATTTATATCACATTTTGAAAAGTTGATATAAACTATAGTAAAATTGAAAAAAAAATTAAACTTTATTTCAAATAAAATACTTTATTGAATTAATTTTATGGAATTAATTGTGCTTAATTAATTGTTCTTCTTCTTTCTCCTTTCAAATCCCCATTTCTAGCCTAGAAACAAGGTCCATGAGTTTGTTCGCCTTTAAAAAGTCTAAAACAAGTAAGGGTCTTTCTATAAGGTCTTGTTTTAAAAGACCGAGGCAGTCCAGTAGATGTTCACGGGATGCCTGGACCGAAGAGCACTTGGTACAGAGGGCAAAACACACAAATTAACTGTACTTAATTGTGCTGAATTTTCCAAAAAAGTCCGTACATTTTTAAAATTTTTACGTAAATTTGCAATTTTGATGAAAACGAAGGTCAGAAATGGCGATAAAATCTCGACATAGAAATTAAAAATATATTTATTAAAGTTAGAAATTCTTAACTGTTTTTTAAAACTCACTATTTGAAGTTCCAACTTATTTATAATTTTGATTGAAACAGATATTTTTGTCAGATAATAGGTCTCTTTGGAATCTTGTAAGCATATACGCTCTTGTCTATAAATTACTGCAAATTAGGGATAATTCAGAATCACGTAGAAATTGAATTCTATTGTAAAAATTTCACTCGAATTACACACATCTTCAGAAAAAAACATTAAATTACAGAAAGCCACCAGATGACGCCGATAGTATATAAGGAATAGTGGCAAGGAAATAAAATTGTTCACAAGCGTTCTGTAAGACACACATTGCCATAACCGAATAGTTATGACACAGAGGAGGCATGAGGATGATTTTTTACGAGGTAGAATTATCTGCCGCCTGTAATAAAAACTCGATAATTTTATACTCAACATGTCTAGGCATTGTACGAACTGCATTTCATCACATGGAAGACATGTGATGTATTAACCATCATACCAACCATTAAGTTCTTGTAAAGGAGATATTTTTTATAATTGACCCAGCGAGTAAAGGTTTTATGAATGGTATCATGCATTATACACCAATTTTTTTGTCCATTATCTTTTGTTTAACAAATAGGCTTTATATATTAAGTCGCGTTTGTTCTGTTTCTGTAGCTTTATTTGCTGATTTTAACCTTAATTTATTAAAATGAGTGTATCGGTCACTCGCATTAACTTAGTTTTCTGGTTTTTAGAAAAAAATTATACGTCAGTATCTTGTTTTTTGCAAAAGCAATAATTTCTGCCCCTGTACTCTTACCGAAAAAATTACCATACTATCGGCAAACTTTTAAACTTGGATGTCACTTTAAATGCGTGCATAAAAAATGGATATAGCTCAAAATGCGTAATTAAGAAATTAAAATAAAATATGAAAATAATAATAAATCTTAATATATCTATGCATATCTTACAAAAAATTGCTTAAACTAAACATGTTTCATAATTTTGAGTAAAAGAAATTTGACTCGCTTTAATATAGTTTCATAGATTTAATATAGTAGTAAAATTTAAAATTCGGCCCCTCTCTGACTGAACTATTGTCTATTCTAGATTACTGCTACCCCCTCCGTATTTTGAGGCTTAAGATTCCAAATCCGTTGGAAATGAAGTAAAATTTCATTTTTTTTTGCCTGATTTCGTAACTTTAATTATTCTAACTGCACTTCCTCGAAATAAAAGGTATATTTAAGATTTAGTTCTCAAAACATAAAGAATGTTTATCTGTACAAGAATCATCAGATCAAAAGTTATGCAGTCGTTTCTTTGAATTTTGTGCATTGTATATTCCCCGCATATTTCAACGCTACTCAAAAGTTTGCATTGCTGTTCAGATCTGAATCCTCTCTAGTAAGTCTGAAATGTTCTTGATTGAGCAATTTCAATTTTCAACTTTCTCAGTAGCTTTTCGGAGCTACAAATGGCCTTAATGGAGTGCAATTTATTGTTATGAGATTTTAAATTTATTAATCTCCTCAACAGAATGAGAGTTTTTCATGAGACTTGCATTACCAAGAGGATGCCCCTCCACAAGTGTTAATGCCCATTAAACAATCATAGGTTAGATCTTTAAGATGGTTACTTAAAAGAAGTTTGTTACTATGAAGTAATTTCACTTCATCAAGAGTAGTATATTTCCTCTTCATATTTTGGTCTATTTAGATAAAATAAGTTCTTCGGGAGATATATTTTGACGTACACTTTGTAACGAAGATGTTAAACACATGACTAAACTAGGCCTAGTTAAAAAATTCGTGATCATGAAATTGAAAGGATGAAGAAAAAAAAATTGAAGAAAAGTAGAATTAAAATAAGAGGCCCACTTTGGAATGATGTTGAAGATAGCAAGCTATCTCAACTGCTGTAGCCATGGTATGAAATGGATAAGAAGAAATTAGAATAGTAATGTGGATGAATCGAGAGACAGTCTGTGAACTACTAATAAAAACATCAATGTCTATTTATTGCTTTACCATGGAATAAAGAGGATGAAAAAGATTGAAAAAATTTGAATCAAGTGAAAAGCTGTCTGTGGAATAACAGTAAGAAGAATTAATTTTATCGGCTGCTAATAAAATCAAGAAGTATCGAAGCTTATTATGAGGAATTACCTACATTAATCACACAAGAAAATTACCCTTAATAATTTTTGCTAAATGATCAGTTTTTCATGCATTAAAAAACCAATATTAATAGCTATAAGGATTAATCTGAAATAGGCTAATTAGCTAGGGCCAACTATTAGTTAAGTTACGGAATCAGACACAAAAACTTATTTGCTAAGATTATATATATTTTCTTTTCGTCCGATGTGAGTTTTGATTTTTGAACTCATTGAAAGTTTGGGTACCAATAATTAAGTCAGAGGAACAGTTGAAAAATCGGGCACCTTTCAACTTTTTACATAATTCAGTAACTATTTCCGTTAATTTAAAACATTTTTTTTTAATTATTATATAGTTCGATAATCTAAAGAAGATTTCATATAAAAAATATTTGATAGGAATAATTTATATATTTTTATATCTTTATGAAATACTGGTAAAAAAACTTGATATTTTAAATGTGAAAATTCTTTCATCATTTTTAACTACATAATTTTAAGTTACTAAAAAAACCTAAATTCGATTAAAACATGTTTAATTTTGAGAAAAGAAAATTTTAAGTTCAACTTTTTAGAATTTTTACATCTCAGAAATAACATCACCGATTTTGATCAAAACTTGCATTTTGTCATTAAAAATTAAATATTTAAAATTGATGTAAGAATTTGTGTACTTCATAACTCTAAATATTTTCGACCATTATTAGTTAAATGCTAAAAGAAGTAATAAAGAGTAAATTAAATTTATTATTTTTTGCACGGCATTTCAATTGCGTGCAAAAAAAAGTATCATTCGCTAAAAAGGTTTTCGATGTATGGCAAAGTATGGAAAAGGTTAAAATATGGAATTTTTAATATACAGAGTGCAAAATAAAAAACTGACTAACTGACTAACTTTTGTTTTCAAGGTCGGATCTCCACTTTCTAGGACTCAATCTTAATGGTTCAAGGGGGTGACCTCAAATATGCTAATAAATTATTGAGGATGATATTTTGAGTTACGAAATCAGACACAAAAACGTACTTCCTCTGAATAAATAACATTTTTTGTTTTTGACGCATTCGAATTTCTGACTCTCGAAATATAGGGGTTAACCTTAATCTGAGAAATATTGTCCCAATAGTTTAATCAGGAGAGCGGTCCGAAGTTTGGCCCCTTAACGTTAACTTTACTTTTTACGTATTTTACCATACCTCGAAAATTTCTTAAGCGCATCAAAAGATTTTACCATGCAATTACAGAATTCTTTTATTCAAAGAAATCGCCATGCAAAATATTACTTTTAGTAAACATTCGTAATTTAAATGAATAAAAGTCAAAAACATTTTGAACTGTAAAGCATGCAATTTTCAAGAATACTATTTTGAACTGGAAAATGCAAAATTGAGCGAAATCTGTCGAATAGTTTATAATAATTAATCTAATTTTTAATCTAATTTTAGAACATTTTTAATTTGATTTCTCAGAAATTATTTACAAAGGGGAGGAAAAGTTCTAAATATGCTTTTAATCTTTTTAATTTAATTTTCTCAAATAAACTTATGATGGATATATTTTCTCCATTTTGCAATGTCTATCAATGCATGTAAAATACATGCACGCCACCCAGTCACAAAGTTTTCGTGTTGTTGAAAGGATTTTGAAAGATAAATGTTTTTATAAACCTTAATGAAGCCTGATGATTTTCTGTCTACTATGTAGTATTCTAATCATATATGGCAACGTTACTTTCAATAAGTAACGAGTAAAAAGTACAAGTAGATGTACAAGTACTAAACAAAAAAAGTAGCGATTTAAAAGTACATTTCTGGGAAATCCAAAACTCAAAGTAACCTAAAATTTTATTGAATAATATTCTTATGTTCTTTAATGTTTTTGCAAAATTTTTGTTATTTATTTAATTATTTTTAATTTTGAAAGTTATGGACATTAATTTATTTTTAAATTCGGAAGAATATTATAATATAATTTTATAATATAATCGTATAATATAATTTTAAAATCAAATATAATTTTAATATCAAACTTTTTATGGATTTGCACGAAAAAGAAATTTTATCTATTGATTTTAATTTTTAGTTTATTATTTTTATTTATTTAAATTACCATTGATTTAAAATTGTTTTACTCTATAGAAACGCGTTTTAAAAGCACAAACATAAACAAAGCAAACACTTATCAGATAGCTTTGTGATCTTTGAGCTAGTAAAAAATAATTGAATGTGCAGTGTAAGTTGAAACAGAACAGTCTACAGTTTTATTTGTAACAATGGCTAATGCTGAAGTCATACGAGAAAATCATTTTCCGAACATTTCTGCCAAACGGAATAATTAAAATTTGTAAACGAATTTTAGTATCTGCAGCTAAATTAATACCTTCTAGTTTTCAAGAGTTAAAATAGTAATTATAATAGTTTTCAATAGCACAAATAGTTCTGAAGTTCTTAGAGATTTGACTGGGCGTTGTTTGGTACCAGACCTGCAGCAAACAATAAATCGTCCAGCGATTTCGCATCGCGAAACCTCGAAAATGAATGAAAATAACTTGCTAATTAGTATTTTTATTCATTTTGCAAAATAATTGCATTTCGAAAGTGGTGTCACTGAGTCTGCTGCGAGAATTTCTCGGAACGTGCTTAGCCACGCTGAATAAGCGCTCCACGGGAGCACTAGAAGGTACTGCGGTAATAATTTCACAAATAATTTTTTTACGATTGGATATCGATTCAAAATTGATATGCTTTCCGTTTCGACATTTGAGCTCATGTACGCCATAAATTCTTCTGTCGCTGGTGATTGGCATGATGTTTTCAGCTTTAGAAAATTGAAAATCCCTGGGTTTTTTCTGTTACGTTATTAGTTATAGCAGGGTGTTTAGCTTGAACAATTCTTTCCAATTTTTTTGTAGCCTCCTCCCTAGCTATTTCTTCCAACCAATTAGATTTGAGGCAAGGTACCAGACCTGCAGCAAACAATAAATCATCCAGCGATTTCACATCGCGAAACCTTTCGTAGTTCAAAAGAGCCGTCTTTTCCCTTTCCTGAAAGGGAAAGGACGGCTTTTTTGAACTGCGAAATGACAATTTTAAAATGTCAAAGTATTTAAACACGAAGTTATCTGTGAATGCATATATATTGCACATTAATTTTATAAATTAAAAAAACATAAGCATTTTTTTTAATTATTTTTTTTCTTACCGAAACTTACCGAGTTTTAGAAAAAGTAACGATTTCATTCGACATTTCCGTTACAAATACTTGTACTTTTTCCCTAAAAAAGTAACGAAAGTACAAGTAAAAGTACTAAATTTAAAAAGTAACGAAGTACAAGTAAAAGTACTAAATTTAAAAAGTAACGAAGTACAAGTAAAAGTACGTACTTTTTACTTGTACCACCGGTACAAGTAACGAAAGTAAAACTACTGCCATATATGATTCTAATATGTTTCAAATAAAGCTGAAATCTACAGATATGGAAAAACATTTAAAAGTAAAAAGTGTTCGAATTGAAGAAAGGTATTTCAACTTGGGATGCAGCTTTATTTAAAAAATAAATAGAAAAAACTTGATGGAAAGTAATTACCATATTTTGAATATAGAAAATTTCATTAAAATTACTATACACTTTTGTAAATTTCAACATGATTTAATTTGTGCTTAAAGTTGAAAAAAGTAGGAATGGTTAAAGCATGAGTAGCATGAATAGTTACTTGTACCAAGTAGGAATAGTTACAGTATCAACAATTTATGATGGGCACTAAAAAGAAAAATTATGGCATGATATGATAAGTTTTTTATTCAAGCCACCATCGCCATCTTGGATTCAAGTAAAATTTTTCATTTTTGTTTTCATGATTTTTTTTTCTGTACTTAACAAATCTTTGATGATATTGCATTATTCATCAACACACTATCATTTAAAAAAGGGGGGAAATAAAGGGATGCGATTTAATAGATTAGGAGAAGTAGCTCTTGATATTTTTTAGAACATGGTTGCAATTTTCCTCAAAAATTTCAAACAATTAAAATGCACGACTTGAGATTTTGAGTCAGGTCTTACAGCTGCACATTTGTCAGTTCTTTGATGTTTTAAAATTTAATTTTCCTGCAGCTTAAACTGAGTAAAACCAATTTTGATGATGCTAAAAATTCTTATGACGTAAATTTAACAAAAACATAGATATTTATTAGATAACAATACAAAGATATTAAATTTAAAAATAGAAAAATTTATGCTATTTAACTACTTTTCAAGAATTACTGATAGAAAACTGTATTGGTATAATTTCGACTAGAACAATTAAAAGAAAATCAGCACACGTTTTCTATCTCAAATTCTAATCAGATGACAGCCTTGTATTTCACAAGCTTCCAAAAATAGCAAATATTCACCATAAGTTTACTTTTTGAAGTTAAATAAAGATGATTAAAAGTATGTTTCGAATTTTTCGATCCAGAGACCTCAAGTTAGAATAAAAACGAAAAATTTGTGTACTTCGATTATTTGAAATAAATAATTCAACGCCAGTTACCTTTAAAAGTGCATAAAACTCAAAGATGTTCTAAGGCCTATCTAACATAGTTTCAATTTTATTAATAGGTTTTTGTTTCGAGTCTGAAAGCCAGTTTTTAAATGAAAGTCAAGCAAAAGATTTGAGTGATATATGGGGAAACCTTGGAATAACACTTCAACACCTTCAAACATATGGACATAAAGTGTATGATTTAATTGTGCAATGCACATATAATGCAAAAGATTGTTTTGACCAAAGGTATGATTTATGTTTAGTTTATTAAAATAAAAAGAAACTGCTAATAATTTCATTGAAATTCTTTTAGTAAATCAAATGGCTATTACACTCTCATGAATTGCCTTGATTTTTATAGCATAAAATACGTATAAAAAATAATCTTTTAATTCATTGCAACTTATTTTCTCAAGGTACTTTTAAAGTTTTAAACGAAAACTATTTTTAGAAACAGATAAATGCCCACAAAGTTTGGGGTTTCATTGTGAAGTGCACATATAATGCAAAAGATTAATTTAATTAAAAGTAAGAATTATATATAATTCATAAAAATAAAAAAACTATTAATCTTATTATAAATTTTTATTAAATAAAATGCGGTTAACACTCTCATAAATTTCATTAATATTTTATAGAATATAATACATACAAAATACCTTTTCATATCATTGCAATTTATTTTTTAAAAGCACTTGTAAAGCTTTAAATGAAAAAAATCCTACTAATTTATACAAAAAGTTTTAATTGCATTGAATAAGTAAAACTTTTGTAATAACTGAAATAAAGTTTACTTTTAAATGCATAAGGTGCATAAAAAAATAACCATTCTTTTCTTTAAAACATTGTTTTTATAGCATACCTAAATTACTTCTTTACCTTTTTTGAAGGATAAGACAATAAATGAGACAAAATTCTTCCGTCAGTAAACATAAATATCTATGTGGAGTGTTTTTTAGAGCAAAATATCTCAAATGAAACCTTTCTAGAAAAATATATTACTATGTAATTGTTTTATGTAATATACTTAACAGATTCTACATAAGCAACACCGAAAATAATCACTAGATAAGTCAATACAGCAATAATCTCTAGACCTGAAATCATTTTAAACATTTCCATGGAATATGTAATCCTTTTCTAATCTATACCATTTTCAGAAAATACTAACCTTTTGAAAAATGGTGATAAAGAAATACGTATTTTGATCAGAAATTTTATATCCTAACTGCATTATTTAAAAGTAATATTGTTTATAAAATAGGTTGAAAATTTTACGGAAATTAAAGAGAAATTCTGAGAAACCACTTTATTGATCACTAAAAAAGTGGGGATTCACTATGATATAAGGTAACAATTAGTGAGAAAAAACACACGTATTTAAAGTTAAGGAAATATTAGGTAACTGTTTCTTACTTACATTATGAATTTCATGCGGCAACACATTATAAATTTCAATCTAACTTACTTTCAGTAGTGATGGTGAGAATATAAATAATAATGCTTTTTATTTCTCAATTGAATAATATTTCGTATACACCCTTTCTATGTTTTTAAGATACTTTTTTTTGAATTTATAGTATTACAAAATATTTGCCACTAGTGACGGAAAATATAACAATCACTGATTACCCTTCAACAAGATTAGGTTATTGCCATACAATCAAATTGAATCAAAGCACACTCGGAAAAGTTAGACGAACAGGTCAAACTCTTGGTAAGTATCGAAATTTTTAACTACATTAATATAAATTCTAAATATAAATAGAGTAAGAGAAATGGATAAATATAACTGGCGAAGCAAATAAAATGAAGTATGAAAAATCAATTTTTATTAATTAATCTTGGTTCCTGCGAGCCAACTGTACCTATCTTGTTGAGTTTATATTAAACTCTAGATATTTCTTTCCCTTATTTCTGAGTTTTGTGCCATCAGTGCCAAGATAGAAAATCGTATCCAATCACATATTGCTATGTGATTCCCCATAGTCCAAGTGTTCTGTGTCTCTCCTCAAAATTTGTAACCCCTATGCTGAGTCATTCTTGACAAGCAAACTCAACTTCTAACAACTCAGTTAATGGTCTGACGTAGGAGATGGCTCCATTTCCGTTTTTTTTTTCTGAATAATGATTATTTCAGTACATGGTAGTCTCAAAAGTATTCTTTAAAAGATGTAATGGAATCTCAAAATTATTCTTTAAGACTTTTTTACAGAAGGCTCTAGCGTAAAAATTGTAAGTACTTGCATTAAAATAATTCAGTGCACCACCATTCAATTTCAATTATATATTAGCAATTTGAAAATTGAACTACATATTTTATGTAGGTCATAAATGTAATTTATAATTTTTTTTCGGTACATACAGTTACTGGACAAACATTTTAAAGAACAATTCACACAGTTATATTTTATAAGTTAAATATAAAAATCGTAATGTGTAAAAAATCGAAAACGAATAATATTAACCATGAATCTCGTGCGAGACCATGCAGTGCTAGGTGATTCCTTTTAATGTAATTCTCCTAAAAATTTGTAACAACTGTTATGAATCATCCTGTTCAAATAGCCTCAACATTCGAAATACAACGCAAAAATTCTCGTAGTTAAACCTAGAAAGCTTCTCAGGTCCTTTTGGAACTTAACACATGTTTCAACTTCGATATCTAAATAACTATTTGTTATTATCTCTCAAGGCTTTATGTCTTTTTTTTCTTTACTCTTACATTAACCAAACTCTGAAATTTAAAATCGATTAAATTTTTAGTTTTGCTGAGGAAAAAAAAACATTAATTTTAACATGTTAATTTTAACATTAGTTTTAACAAATAACAGAACAGCAATATTTGTTCTGTTCTGTTTATTTAGTTGCAAAGTATACTTCAATATAATGGAAATTACAAAGAAAATTAAATATGTTTGAGAAGAAGATCATTCATAAGTTTGTGATTCTATATCATCTGATGAAGAAATTGAAATTGACAAGAAGTGACCAAAAAAAACATACCCAAATGTTGATCGTTTACAATGTGGTACAATTCTGAATCTAAGTCTTAGTCCTACTAGATTTCATCAATATGAATAGAAGATGAATATTTTGAACTGTTTTTTCCTAATAATTTGAAAATTTTAGTTTTATATAAATTTTGAAGGGAAATAATGTATGTATAAAGAAAATTGGAAAGATCTAAATATTGATGATTTAGATGTCTATATTGGCCGTTTGCTGCTTGTGGGTGTTTACAAGTCGAGGAATGAAGCAGCGACAAGTCTTTGGGATGAATGCCAGAAAAGAGCTTTTTTGAGGGCTATAATTTCTCTAAATTCAAAATGATACCTCGAGTTATTCAATTTAATGATATAGAAACTCAAATGAAATTGAATGACGAATTTAATTGTATTAAGTAATTATGGGACAAACGGGAAGAGATTTTAACAAATTTTTTCAATCCAGAAGCATGCGAAAAAGTAAACGAACAACTTATTGCTTTTAGAGTAAAATGTCTATTCAGTCAATACATGACTAGAAAACGTGATAAATAAGGCATTAAAATCTGTCTTTTGTGTGACAATGCCACTTGTTATGTATCCAACCATATTGGAAACCAAACAGATTCTTCTCCAGAAAAATTCTAAGGATTGAGAGTAGTTATGAACAGATCCTACGATTTACGAGGGCGCAATATTACTTCTAATAATTTCTTTATTTCACATGAATTAGGTTAAATTTTGCTTCGAAGAAAAATAACAATGATTGGTACAGCAAAAAATAAAAAAATAAACCCTCTATATCATCAAAAATACTGAAAACATCGGGAAAAGAAAAATACAGTTCAACATTGGTCTTCATTAGATATACGACACTGGTGAGTTACATTCCAGAGAAAAATAAATATGTTGTTCTCTAAAGTACATTACATAAAATTAAAACAGTCAACCAAAGAAACCTTTATTGATTATAATGAGTATTAAACCTTTATTGACCTTTATTGACTTAAAACTTTAACCTTTTCAGTAACCTTTATTGACTTTATTGAGTATTATTGACTATAATGAAACCAAAATAGCTGCTGATTCACTAGACGAAATGATAAGAGCCTATACTACAGAAAGAAAGACTAATTGCTAGCCTATCTATCGCAATATTCAGTAATATTTTGGGCATATCAACACACAACACTTTTGTACTTTATAGTAATCAATTTATATAAAGAAGATTGATTTATAGATGCCGAATATTTCTAGAAAACTTGGGTAAAAAAACTTCTAAGAAAGCGTATGGAGCCAAGACGGCATCTCCCAAGAGGAAAAACAGCAAAACTCTACATAACAATTACGCAATAAAAAATTCTTAATGTAAAACAATCATGCAGAGTAGTAATTCTTTTTCAAAAGAAAGATCCTTAGAGCCATCTTTGGCTCAATTCAAAAAAAGGGGATGCTGGCGAACGAGATATAACTTCAAGCTCTACCGACTCGATAAGCAGCCCCAAATTACACAAATAATCAGCAGTAATAGGCTGAGATGGCTGATCCATCTATGGAGTAGCCCTGGAAATAGCTCCATAAGAATCGTCACCTTTAAGAACCCCGAGTGATCACGTGCCAGAGTAGACCCCCTACTGGATGACTCAACGACATCGAAAATGACCTGAAAACCCAAAACATTAGAGAGATAGGAGATAGATAGGTATACATAGATAGGATGCGTTGGCGGTTGTCAGCTGATGAGGCAGACAAGGCCTGCAAGGGTTTGTTGCGCTGACAAAAAAAAGAAGTACATAATTCATTTGATTTAGAAGTCGGAGAAAAGAGAGTAAGCTGTCACATGTTTGAAAATATGAAAAATAAACGTACTATTAACATACAACTATTTTATAAGCAAAAAAAACATTTTAAAGCAGTTTGTCATAGATAAATAAGAATAAAAAAAATCTCTTATAAATAAAAAACTGTTTTCTATATTCTTTTCAATGTTTACATGAGTCTTAAAATACACGTGTAAAACAGGAACTGTAAATATTTTATATTTTTTTCCCTTATGTGCTCTGGGTTTAACGTTTAAGAGTAGTAAAACAATATATTTATTTTCTTTCAAAACCCAGAATGTATGCGCGAATATGCATGGGTTACTTTAGATTGAAGGAACAAATTGGTGGGTGCTACGCAAGAAGATTTTAAAAGTTAATGGCCTTACATAAAAGACAGCTACATTTCCATTTTTTACGGAATGAGGAGTCAAAATCACTTCAGTTTATAGTAACCTCGAAATTATTCCTAATTTTTCCTTTCCAGTGCCGGATTTATATCTTTCAATTTATTTATTTTTCTGAATAAAATTTATTCTTAAGACTCTGTTAAAACATAATTTGTTATGGCTAAACTGTTGAGTATTTTAACTATATTTTTAAAGTTAATGACTATTTCAGGTTTGACTTTAACCTTGAATATAGAAAGAACTCAATATTGGGATTTATTATCACCTGAATATGGAGTTCGAATCATGGTTCACCCTCGTTACGCGTATCCTACAGTTGATCGGGGAGGAATAGTTCTGCATCCGGGTACCAAGTCTTACATGAGTATTAGAATCGTAAGATATATTTTTTGGCACTCTTTCTGTATATTTACAATTATGTTTTGGTTTCTTCTCAACATTTAAATGGGTACGGTCATCAAAATTAAAAAAACGTATTCCCCTTAGTTACTTATGATTTGCTTTGACAAGATTTTCACGTATTAAGTAGCAAACTTAGTGACCGGAAAAGACAACCTTAAATACGTCAATTAATAGTGTAGTTAAGCAATTCCCAAACCATTGGCCGCGACTTGCTAGTGGTCAGCGTGGTACTGGGACATGGACGCTGGTTACAAGTTTAAGTCAGAGATGGAGAGCCTTTTTACCATAAAAGGCCACATTCAAATTAAGCAGTGATAAAGGAGGCCGGAGAAGTAGATATACCTATAAATGTGACTTTTGTTAAATTATTATAGCTCTTGTATAGTTTTTTTTGCCTTAGGGCATTATTTGAAAACAATGTTTAAAAAATAATAATTACGTCATTTACTAAAATAAAGGTTTACAATATAAAATATTTTTGTTTTCACGTGAAGCCAATAATTTATTATAACATTAATATTTAATAAATTTTAGTAAACAACTGTAAAATACTGTTTCAAATGAAAATAATAAAGTAGAAGTACTTTACAAATAATACTTCTTGTCAAGATTCAGCTACTAAATTGAAATATTTATGTTCCTTATGAATCAAATAGTGTTTATTTGTATTCGCTTTTTTCGACGTAGACTAAACTGTCTTGCACAATAAACACACCATTATTATTTTGCAAAAGTTAAAAAAAAATAATAATCTTACCTTCACCCTACATTAAATGTTCCATTTTCTTCACATAATTTTCCTAATATTTAATATTTGACCTGGCGAAAAATAAAACGAACATCAATTAGCATCTTTAAGAATGCGTATACTTACTAAAAATACACAAAAAAAATTGTGCATTAGTAAAATATCAGAATAAAACAATAACTAGATTTTCACAATGACAGATAACAATATAGCACGAGACTGCTACAAGCACTTACGATAACTCATCGTGGTTATTATAGCTTATTATTAAGTACTTTTTGATTTCGTCCTTAATTCTTTTGAGTACTGAATGTCCGCGATGGCTCAGTGGTTAGAGGTACTGGACATTATGGAGGACGAAGATTTAATCCGCTATGGCAGATGGAAGCTCACTCAGCTTCAGATCAATGTGCATCAGTTTGAATGATAATACGGTAAGAGTGAAATTGGAAAGATGCTTGAAATGTTACATAGGTAAGACACCCAGCATTTCAACCCCATCGTCTGGGACTTTGCCCAGTAAGAAATATACTTAGAGTTTAAAAAAGTAGGAAAAGTAATAGCTATGGTCATTTTCTTTAACATACATCTTTAACTGAGTTTTCTTGCCTAGACATGCAATTACAGCTGTTTCAAGAAAAAAAGCTGACCCACGATATTTAAGACAGATATTTTTTACTTTATAATCTGAGTTGAACAGCTGATCTATTTCTGAGTTTACGACTATCAATGTTCAACTCGGTAGACTTGTAATTTTGAACCAGAACAGAAAACAAAAGGCGCCCCTGGTTCAAGCATTGGGACAAACTACTTTTTAATGGAACTAACCCTCATTTTGCATTACATGGAGAGGAAAACTTTGAAACATCACACGGTTAGCCCAACGGCAAGGGGAACCGGTGATCCGTCTGCCAAGATGTCGGTCGGAGCAAGATGGGTGCAGAGTTCGTATCAACCAGAAACCACAGTTCGAACCAGGGGCATCTCATTGGAAGGCAAACTCTCTATCCCCTGAACCTCCGCGGAACAAGACGGACTTTTCGTGAAAGTCGGTCAAGTAATTGTGCTAAAGTCTTACCATTATTTTAAAAGTTTTTAAGGACAATTTTTTATTTCGTCGACTGTGCATTTCTATATTTAAAGAGGGGTATCGAATAAATCAAATTACAATATACAGGGTGTTTTGTAATCACTGAACTAAAAGGAAGTTATTACAAATAGTTTTCAGTTTTATCTGACACTAAAACAGAATTTGATGCTTTTTGACCAGCCATTTAACCACAATAACTATTTCTCAAATTTTAATTAAATTCTAATTCCCAGTTAAATAATATTTAGTGCCGACTGTTGTGAGTACTTTTTTATAGAGAGTTCAAAGAATATAAATTTTGTGAGTTGATTATAAATGATCTTGTATTACGATTGTCGAAAACGCACCAAGAAAGAATTAAAATCTGGTTACAGTGTATGAATTTTTCTCCAGAGATGAATAACTTTTTTAAAGAAACCAGATGAAAACAAAATTCATCTGGTTCTCCACAAGAATAAAAAATGCGATTCATGTAAAGCGATTTCTTTCAGAAATAAACGAAAATAAAACTTAAATATATATTTTATATATGAGAAATTGGAGAAAGATATTGAACTGGTATATGAATGTATCACTAAGCATTGTTAAGTTAATTCATTGATTTTTTTAAGGGAATAAATTTTTCACGCCTTATCAATTTTAATTATTTTCTTACGAGTTATGAAATATTTTACCTCATTTTAATTAATGTAGCTTCAAATTATATAATTTGTAACGTAGAGAAAATTGGTCAAACAAAAAAGAAAATTTAAAAAAAATTTTTTTTTGCAATTTTAGTGAATAAAAACCGAATAAACACTTTCATTCAAATGTTGATTTTTCTCATTTAAAATTACATAATTTTAGGAGACATGAAAATTTGTATAGCTTTCAATACAAGGCTTTCATGTATGTATACAAACTAAACTTAGCGGCGTGACAGCCCATAGAGGGCTAGGCCTACTGTGCCCATCTCAGTTTTCTTGATCTTGGGTGATCAGGTGGTCAGCCGAACGCTGAACCCCCAGTTCCCAAGCATGCTTGGTACTCATTTATCGACCCACTGAAGATGTATACAATACATGTAATTAATTCATTTAGTAATTTTATATACTAATACATTACTCAATATACTCTATATTCATATTAATTAGCAAGTGTTCTTTTTTGCGTAATATAAGCCATCATTATTATGTCTTCTTTTAGCGAGAAATTGAAAGACTTTCTACTCCGTATGGTGATTGCTCAAAAAGTTTTGAAGATTCTCCATTATATGATATTTTAAAAGCAAGAGACAGCTTTATTTTGAAGAGTCGTCAGTATTATACATATGAAGTAATACCAAAAATTAATCTTATTTTGCACTTAATTGTTTATTATCTAATATAAGTTGCATACATGGATTTCTAAATTAGACTGACGGTTTTCAAAAATTTATAACGGGGAAACAGTTTTAAGGCGGGAAAAAAAAGTTTTCGTAGCAGCAAATTTATGTAACGGTGTGTAAGTTTTTTCACCCGGAGTTTATGATTTTAATTCTCTGCAAGTTCATAATGTTTTTTACTTGTTATTTGATGTATGCACATTTCTTCCTCTCATCACAGCAAGTTTCTACTTCAGTTTTCCCTCTAGTGATTTGTTACATGTACATTTCTTCTCCCTATTACGACATTCGATTGTGACTGATAGTGAAGATTTCAAATACGTCATTGGCTAATTTCCATTAAGAAAAAGACCAAAAAATTGTGATGTAGCTTTTGATTAAAGCAAATAACGACGTAAGTAAAGCACAAATGAAAGTACAAAAATTTGACATACTATAATTTCAGTTCTATAAACGAAAACCTTTCTCAGTGTCTAAAAGGCAAATGAAGGTTGAGAAGCAAAGCGACAAACATATGCAAAGGGGTTTAATAATAAACCGTAACTGAAAAAACTAATAATCTAGCTAATGATCTTTCGAGTATCACATCGTTTCCCAGTATGTCCATTTTTAGCTAATCTGTTGCCTCCTGGGGCTCCCACCAAACTTCCTCACATCTGTGCCTTATCTCTTCATTGTGATTTTCTGGTTCCAACTTCTTATTTGGTCCCATTGTTTATATAGATCACTTTACACGTGTTTGTCTCTTTACTTCCCCACTTTCACTTGATGTTTAGACACTGATGAAGGTTTGTTAGGATATGTTATAGACAATATCAGCCTTCGTCTATGAAAAGGTATCCCACCATAGAATCGAGTTAACATGTCTTATATTCTAGTTAATGGGAATTATATTTTTGTAGTGGTAGATACACTATAGTACTCCCCCACCAGAATTATATCTGTGATAGAATTCGATGAACAAATACCATTAGATGATACATTGCTATTTTGTGAGAAGCTAGGAGAGCTGTATTAAGATCACCGTACTTTTTGAGTACTTATCCTGAGACCTGTATTAAGTTCACAGTCGAGGTCGCTCTCGTGTTGCCATTAGCCTTCGAGTGTATACAGGCCGATGTTGTGTGTGATCGAAACTGAGTAACAACAGCGCGAGGAGGTAGATAATGTCGCAGTCACAAGTAGCAAGTCAACTGTTCAATGTGGACCATGCATCGAAATAGGCGTGTTCAGATAGAAGTGGTCATTACTGAGTGTATACAGGCCGATGTTGTGTGTGATCGAAACTGAGTAACAACAGCGCGAGGAAGTAGATAATGTCGCAGTCACAAGTAGCAAGTCAACTGTTCAATGTGGACCATGCATCGAAATAGGCGTGTTCAGATAGAAGTGGTCATTACTGAGTGTATACAGGCCGATGTTGTGTGTGATCGAAACTGAGTAACAACAGCGCGAGGAAGTAGATAATGTCGCAGTCACAAGTAGCAAGTCAACTGTTCAATGTGGACCATGCATCGAAATAGGCGTGTTCAGATAGAAGTGGTCATTACTGAGTGTATACAGGCCGATGTTGTGTGTGATCGAAACTGAGTAACAACAGCGCGAGGAAGTAGATAATGTCGCAGTCACAAGTAGCAAGTCAACTGTTCAATGTGGACCATGCATCGAAATAGGCGTGTTCAGATAGAAGTGGTCATTACTGAGTGTATACAGGCCGATGTTGTGTGTGATCGAAACTGAGTAACAACAGCGCGAGGAAGTAGATAATGTCGCAGTCACAAGTAGCAAGTCAACTGTTCAATGTGGACCATGCATCGAAATAGGCGTGTTCAGATAGAAGTGGTCATTACTGAGTGTATACAGGCCGATGTTGTGTGTGATCGAAACTGAGTAACAACAGCGCGAGGAAGTAGATAATGTCGCAGTCACAAGTAGCAAGTCAACTGTTCAATGTGGACCATGCATCGAAATAGGCGTGTTCAGATAGAAGTGGTCATTACTGAGTGTATACAGGCCGATGTTGTGTGTGATCGAAACTGAGTAACAACAGCGCGAGGAAGTAGATAATGTCGCAGTCACAAGTAGCAAGTCAACTGTTCAATGTGGACCATGCATCGAAATAGGCGTGTTCAGATAGAAGTGGTCATTACTGAGTGTATACAGGCCGATGTTGTGTGTGATCGAAACTGAGTAACAACAGCGCGAGGAAGTAGATAATGTCGCAGTCACAAGTAGCAAGTCAACTGTTCAATGTGGACCATGCATCGAAATAGGCGTGTTCAGATAGAAGTGGTCATTACTGAGTGTATACAGGCCGATGTTGTGTGTGATCGAAACTGAGTAACAACAGCGCGAGGAAGTAGATAATGTCGCAGTCACAAGTAGCAAGTCAACTGTTCAATGTGGACCATGCATCGAAATAGGCGTGTTCAGATAGAAGTGGTCATTACTGTCAAGATAGGCGTGTTCATATCGAAGTGGGAGTTTCGATCAAGGCTCACAGGTATGAGAAGTCATCGGCAAATGTTAACATTCATCTATGAAAACGTACCCCTACGTAGAATCGAGTTAACATGTCTTATATACTAGTGAATTGGAATTATATTTTTGTAGTGGTAGATACACTGCAGGTTCTTGTTTTTAGAACTACAACTAGAGTTCGTCATTTTTTTTTGTACTTATATTTGTGCTTCATTCACGTTGTTTTTTACTCTAGTCCACTTAGCCCAAAAAATTACCCTTTCCGTTGTTGGATAATTTTCCATTGTTTTTCTTTGATTTACAAGTTTACTACTTGCCATGCTATTAGTCAAAAAGCTTTGAAATAAATTTTCCGAGAGAAGAAAAATCTATGCCCCATAAATTTGTTGCAAGATTTTTCTTTTTAACCTAAAACGTTTACCTGTTGTAAATTTCTAAAAACCGCCAAATTAATTGAGGAAATATATATTTCTATAATTTGTTGAATATTTAGTGTTTTTCCTTTTGTTTCATTACGGCAATTCTATTAATTAACATTTACCCTTTCGCACCGACTGTCACAAATACGTGCCAGTATAAAACCGTATCAACCATGGTAAAAAGATACAACTGGCAATCAAAGTAATTCTTTAGCAGTTTATTTATGGGCGGAGCTATAATTGTTTGATTTATTTAATTCCCCATTACTTTGTTCAAAATAAAACTATTTAGTTAAACTTTGAATTAACATTGATTATATATATGATTAAACTAACAATAATTAAAGTAAAGGCAAAGTAAGTCTGTCAAATTAGAAACGACTACATTTAAGTTACCGTTTTTTATTTAATTACGTCCTGATCCTGATTTTGTACGAATGCTTTTCTGAATCAACCGTCCCCAAGGGGTTAAAGAAACAATTTTTACATCAACGTATGGGGCAAAACGAGAAAATTTGACTACTGGCCACTTTTCAACACAAGTGACCATTCTTTCAAAAGATGAACGGGGTGATCAAAAGGGAAACGCTTGTGGTATTTTGAGTTAGTCCGGAGGTTACTGAGTTCGCGGTTTGAGTCTAAAACTGCTGAATATAACAAGTCTTCTGGTGAGATAAAAGGGATAGCTCGAGGGGCATTGGTGGCGTGTTTGGCCAGCTTATCACTGGTTTCATTGGGGGGGATGCCAACGTGTGCTGGTGTCCAGGCGATCGTAATTGATTTAACTTTTGCACTTGCTGAGACTATCTTATTTTGTAAGAGGAGGATGCTGTTAGGGGATTTATGGGTAGCTGAGATGAGGGCAGTGATTGCGGACTTACTGTCCGATAAAATAACGTAATCTAGATACTCGGTAGTGAATTTTGTGACTGCTAACCAAATCGCTAAAACTTCTCCGGCGAAAACTGAGTTAATAGGATGGATTTGAGAGATATAAGACATGTTTTTCCTTGAGCTAATAGCCGCAATACCAGTGTTCGTACTGGATTTTGAGGCATCGGTAGCCAGGATGACAAAGTCTTTCCAAAGGGCGTGGAGGGTTTCCTGTTAGCGAGGGAGGATTTCGTTGAGATTTTTCGTAGTTTGAAAAGGAAGATCGTGTACAAAAAGACAGAGGTTCGGGAGATCTGTGAGGAAAACTGGAATGTGGAAGGGGATGATATTGAATTTACTTATGCCTTTTTGGTTGAAGATGTCCTGAAACTTGAGGAAAAGGTGAGGTTTCTTTTTAAGTCTAGTAAAATGGAATTTAGGCAAAAGGCGATTTATTGGGGAGTGAGAGCCAAGGGATCAGTGACGGAGGTAGAATTTTTGAAATGACAGAGGAAAGAAATGTTTGCAGTGTAATGGATGCCGAGAATTTTGATGGAATTAACTTGGGGAATTCGTTCGTTAAAAATTGTTAACTGAATCGTAGGTGAGAGACGTTTGTTAGAGAAATTAATAGTTGCACTTAATGAAGGTGATATAGCCATTTTCCACTCAGTGCACCAAGTTTGAATGGTGATGAGGGCATCTTGAAGTTTAGCAATAACCCTGTCAAAAGACTTTGCAGCATAGTAAATGTAGATGTCATCAGCGAACACAAGAATTTTAACTCCAGTGGGAAGGTGTTTGTGAATGTCTTTAAGGTAACACATAAAACGAAGGGGGGAGAGGACACTGCCCTGCGGTAGGCCCTGGGGTTGCTGGAAATCTTTAGACGGGGTGTTGCGCCAGGAGATGTAGAAGGTTCTATTGGAGAGAAAGTTTTGCAAGAAAAGCGTTGTTTTTCCAGATATGCCGATCGAGAGGAGTTTGGTGAGGAGACCATCAATCCATACGTTGTCGTATGCCGAGACTAGATCGAGTGCAACACAAGCAATAAATTTTCTCCGTTCACGTGCTTCTCGTATGTCATGGTAGAGTATTGAGTGAGTTGTATTACAGTCACGAAAAGGGAGGAAGCCAGTGTGGGAGGGGGGAAAGATATTTTGTTGAAGGCTAAAATTAAGGAGCCTTTGTAAAAGCATACGTTCGAAGACCTTGGCGAAAGTCGAGGGGAGAGCAATAGGTCTGTAGCTGAGAATTTCTGATGGGTTTTTTCCTGGTTTTAAGATCGGAACGATTTTTGCTTGGGTCCATGAACTTGGGGGTTGGGCTGTATCTTGAATGACATTAAAGAAGTGAAGGAGCTTAGTTGGGTAACGGGAGTGAATAAATTTAATGAGAATAGCCGGAATGCGGTCTGGTCCGGGTGCCGTGTTCTTTGTTCGATGAATAGCTGCTTCCAGTTCGGTAGACGAGAAAGGGGTATCCAAGTGGTTGTAGCCTGTACCCCAGAATGAGAAAGGGATTGGGCAGGGGCTTTGAGCATGAAAAAAGTGCTCCCCAAAAAGGTTCGCTTGGTCGAGTGGGCAGGTGATAGCCGTCGCTTGGTGGATTAAAATCAAGTTTTCTGAGGGATCAGAGGAATTTCGAGTTGAGATACTTTTCAAGATTTTAAAAATGTTTTTTGAGGAACCTAAATTGGAACAAATTTTGTCCCAATTGATTCTTTTTCTGATTTTAATGTATTGGCGGAGTTGAGCGGAGTAGTGTTTGTATTTAAGCCAAAATGTGGATGAGACTTGTTTTTTAGCCTCACGCAAAAATTTGCGCTTTTGACCTAGCAGAAACGCGCATTTTTTATCCCACCACGGAGTCGTGGGATGCGGGGAAAATTTTGTAAATCGGGTATTATCTTTGACTACGGAATTNGAGACTTGTTTTGTAGCCTCACGCAAAAATTTGTGCTTTTGACCTAGCAGAAACGCGCATTTTTTATCCCACCACGGAGCTGTGGGATGCGGGGGAAATTTTGTAAATCGGGTATTATCTTTGACTACGGAATTGCAAGTATCTTCCATGTTCTTTGCGTTGAAATTATTATTTGACAGAGCTTGAGCGATTTCATTTTGTGCGTTTTGCAAATGGAGGTACGGGCGTGGTATGCAAGGGTTGTTTAAGGAGAATTTAACTATGGTTATAATTGGAAAATGGTCACTATCAAAAGGGTCTGGGAAGACAGAGTAAGAAGATTTCTGGTAAAGTTCAGGGGAAACTAGGGTAAGATCTAATAATGACTGTTGATGATGTGGGCCGCCAAAGTGGGTGGGAGTATTTGTATTCAAAATAGTAATATTATTTGTTAGGATCCAGTCGAGAAAGATATCAGCAGTTTGGGAGCAAGAGACAGAGCCGAGGGCTCGGTGTCTTACGTTAAAATCTCCGACGATGATGAAGGGTTTCCCAATATTGGGAAGGAAATTTTCCAACCATTGTGAGGAGTAATTACCGTCTGGTGAATAGATATTAACTACCGTGATTTGTCTATTATTAACTTGAATTTTTACACCGAGGGTCTCAATTCGGGAAGGGGGGAGATTATGGAAATAAATTCTTTGAAATGGGATATGTTTTGAAATAGCTAAGAGGGTGCCACCACCTCTATGGCTAGGGGGGTCACGATCTTGTCGGAGAGTTTTATTTTTAAAGTTAATTTGATCATCGGTTTGAAGGAAGGTTTCCTGAATTGCGATAATATCGGCTTCTGAAAAGATGATTTGACTCAGCCAGTAGCGTTTATTTCTAAGACTGCGAGCTTATAAGAAATAAAAATAAAAGTTTTTTTTTCCTTTTTAAGTTTTTCTAAACGCCTGGGACAGAGTATGCAGTAAGGTAAGAGGTTTTTTTTTTCTTTTTTTTTTTAATAAAGCCTTTTCTTGAAGCTCAAGAGATAATTCATCCTCATCGTTATTCAACGGTATTAGAGGCATTGATAAGGAGTTGTCCATAGGCATAGGCAGATCTTGAACTATAGGGTGATCAGCTGTTAGGAGAGGATTTGTAGTGAATTGCACATAAGTAAGGGGTGTGTTCGATTTCTTCTTCTTTTTTGCCCGTTCTGGAGAGAAGTCGGATGAGTAGGTTGAGATTTTATTTTCTGTGATTGCACCCTGGGCAGTGGTGCTTCGTTGGATGTTAGTTATCGCGGGGATAAGAATATTATTTATAGAGGCCGTCAAATTCTCAATTTGGGCCGCCAGTATAGAAACTTGATTTGCGCAGGTATTCTCGACTAGCTGTTGCATGGAACCCGCGAACTTGTTGTGTTCTGATTTCAACTCTGCTCAGGTAATATATTCTCCTGGCACAGACTGAGTTATTTCTGCGTATGAGGGCTTTTTCAAATAAGCTATTCTTCTAGCTTCACTCATCGGAACATGATGGGTAGACTTAATTCTCATTAGTTTCTCAAAATTTAAAAATGCAGGACAATCACGCTGAATTGGACTATAATTGCCGTTGCAATTTCTGCAGCACTGGACCCTAGTACATGGGCCCTGATGTTCAGAGGAAAGGCCTCCACAGTTGTGGCATCTGGTTGGGGATTTACAGTATTTATCGGGGTGGGCAAAACTCCAGCAGTTTTTGCATAAGGTAACGCTATCTTGGAAGAGTTTAGTCTCATAGTATTGATACCAGAGACGGATTTTCTCAGGGACAACAGTACCTAAGATATTGAAAAGGATTGTGGTTGGCGGTTTCCCTTGTTTTAAAAACCGACGAATTTCTAGAACCTGTGTCTTGTTTTCTAAATTGAACTCCCGACTAATGTCCGAAACCGAAGTTTCAACAGGAAAGTTCCGGAGGATAAATTTGGAGGAAATACATTCTACAAGGCATTTAGCTGCTACAGGAATCTCTAGGATTGTGTTTATCTTTAAGATGTATTTTGCAAATTTCTAAGTCGTCACATTGGATAAGGAGCGACCCGCTTTTTTAGAATCTAATAGTTTTAATTTTTTTTGTACAGAAGCATTTAGGTCTGCTTTAAGGCGAACTGGTGAGGTCTGTGGTATAGCACAAGATTTTTCTTTTGCTTCAATGCTAAACCAAAAGTCTGCTGAGCCGTTGTTTTTAGCTTGAGCCAAAATATCTTCTATGGGCTCATTAGAGCACCACTGGTAGTCTAGGAGATTGGTCATTTTGACCGGATGGCCCCAAAAGGTACGGAGTAAAAGTGGCTTACCTGTTTTTTGGTAATCCTGAAATAGGGAGGGAGTTTTTAAACATCTTACTATAAATTCATTGATGTTTGCTTGTTATCCAAAAAAAAGGAAAAGGGAAATTCAGAAAGTAATAAAAATTCGAAATAAAACTTAAACGTGGCTTATCTTTAGTCACATCACTCCCTCTAAAATCCAGTTATTAGCCAACTGACTTCATGAAAAGGCTTCGGAAAACCAAAAGCCAGTTTTTTCAAGGGGGGTAATCCCATTGGCCACAGGAATGCCGGAACTGCCACGCTCTTCTCGTTACCCAGTGGGCACCTGTGGCGAAACCACGGCGGTGGAGCAGCGTCGCTCGCGTCACACAACCACAAACCAGTTTATAGGGCAGATCACATTCACGCAATCACACACAATGGAGAAAGGACATAGAACACAGAGAGAGATAAACATCCATGCCCTGAGCAGGATTCGAACCCGCGACCAATGGCTCCGCAGTCAGACACGCTAACCACTCGGCCACCTGGTCGGCTGGTNTTTATAGGGCAGATCACATTCACGCAATCACACACAAGGGAGAAAGGACATAGAACACAGAGAAAGATAAAGAAACATCCATGCCCTGAGCAGGATTCGAACCCGCGATCAGTGGCTCCGCAGTCGGGCACGCTAACCACTTGGCCACCAGGTCGGCACCAAGGAAATTATCGGAGGGAGTAAAAAGTTTTCCGCCAAGGGGAGATACCCGCGCCAACAGCAGTCAATCCGTAATAGTTAACCTCTGAAAGAGAACATTTACATGTAAATGACATGCTTGACCACTGCCGCTATTTATTGTGCTTCTTAATCACAATGGAATGTCATGAACAAATATTATGACTCTCGGAAATCGTCGGCAATTTCACTCGAAATCGCGATAGATTTCAGTCCAGTGTTACAGATGCTAGCGCACTAATGTCATACCCCGAAAAAGTCTTCACCCACTGCAGATCTTTACGGCTAATCAACTGGTGGATATAGGTAATTCATGGATATCAGAACTCTACAACTGCTACGACTACTGTTATTTTTATGTAAACTGTAATAGCATGTATATTATCTTCCTTAAACAGCAAATATTCTACCGAGCACTTATGTACAAGGTGCCTCAAAAATTCCATCCACTTCTATTAGGGACCGTCATTCTTTTTCATTTAGGCTAGTTTTTGAAGATTGTAATCTGTATTTTCGCTCCGCTATATCTTGCTAATGCTCAAGTGAAGTTTGATACAATTTTTTCTCACTGAAATCTTATTATTCGGAGACTTTTAATATGAATATTCTTATTGTTTCTTTTTTTAATGAAAATATCATCTAATATATATGTAAAAAAAGTTTTCAACTAACCTAGCATTTAGTGTACTTATAACAGAAACAAATCCATAATTTTTTTCAATAAAAAAAAAGAATATTTTTGAACCGTGTTCGTGACACAGTGCGAGAATTCTTTTTCTTCTTCTTTAGAACTATGGAAATTGATCATTTTTGTTGTATCAAAAATCAAAATACTTTGTAAAAATATAAATAAATAATGTAAGGTAGATAATGATAATCTAAAGATATCAATTTATTTTATCGATTGAAATATTTTTTTTAAAAAAATTATTTAATTTAATTGCAAAATAAATATTTTCATATATTTACGCTTTTACCTACAGATAGTACCAAAAGAGAAAACAAGCATCTGTGCTGTAAGTATTTAAAATTCCAAAAGTCTAATAAACTCTACGATAACGACTGTGCTGAAGAAAAGCTTGAAATGCATTATTCAGATAATGAAACAGAGTATGATTAAGATGTGTCAACAGTAGTAAAGAAAATGAATATTTTAAACCGAAACTAAATAGCGAAAACCGTAACTGTTTTTTTTTTAATTTTGCTGTCCTCCTAGTTCCTTGAATTGTGAAGTGTTACTTGCAGAATAATCTGGATAGATGATAATACCAAGAATTACAGGACGTTTTTCCCCCAGATCGAGAACCATTTCATGGACGACAAACTTCATCATCATTTTCGAGTCCATGATATAACTCATTATTAAAGCGTTGTATAGGCTGAAACATATTTGCCATCTTAACCTATTTCATTAGGGAACATTCATTAGGAAACATATTCTATCATCCACACAATTGAGGTCCATGTAAGAAAAAAGTGCTAGTCCAGTATATGCTGAGTGTCTAGATGATACAGCAAAATTAAAAAAATCTCGGAAACAAGTGGTGGTAGAGGTATGCAACAAACTGTATGTTTATTGCGAAAGCTCTAAAAACTTTATATAGAAATTTTGGAACTTAGTTACCGACAGATGGCGCTGCTATCCATCGTCGACCAGAGTAATCAGTTCAAGCTTAAACCGTGAAATGTATTTGTCGTGTATTAATAAGCGTTAGCCGTGCATTTTATTGAATAACGTGTGTTTCTGGTGCTGAAATATCCCAGTTTAATTACAGTTTTACAGCACTTTTAGTTGTTGTTTTTTTTTTCAAGAATTCGATAAGGCATGCAGTACCAGGCAAATTTTTAAATCACCAATTAGTTAATTACTAATAATTATCCATTTTAATTAAGTAATTAAATTCCAATTTTTTTTCCGAAAGAAACTGCATTCAATAATTAAAAAAATTTTAGTTAGTATTTTTAAATATTTTAACAATGTTATTTTTCATCAAAATAAAAACGAAAATATCGATAGGAATTTTTGAGATATATATGTGCAGCTATTAAAATAATAAGACACAAATTTTTAATTATGTTTCAAAAAATTTTATTAAAATTTTCAGTCAAAAAAAAGAATTATTATTATTTTTAGTTTTGCCAATCAGTTTGTCGGGAATTGCACCTTCTTAACAAGTGTGACTGCGTTGAAGAACAATTCATCAACAGTTCATTTAAATTTTGCAATCCTTGCAATGATAAGGAAGGTAAATATTTTCAAGAAGGTTATTTTTTATGTAGCACACTAGAATTTATTGAAAGTTTTTGTTGCAATTACTAGATTTTAGTTGTTATTTCTTAAACTACAATAGTGTCGATTATCCGGACCGGTAGGAACTGTAGCCGATCTCGATAACAAACACTCCTTCCCGTATCCATTTAAAAATTGCTTTTGTCATTAGGTAACTTCTCACACATTTGCCAAGCTCAGAATTTCAAAATTTTGCGATTCTTCATAGTAAAAACCATTTCATGTATCCGAACACTAAAAATGGTGGTAAATGCTGTACACCAGTGTGTTGTTTCATTAAGTGCTCAACTACACCGAAACCAAGTATAGTTCCTAGTTCAGTGAAACCCCTGGAATGTTTTTTACACTACTTAGCGTAAAGTATTCATGTTCTTGTTTATTATTCAGTAATGCTAAAGTTTATAATTACAGTAAAATAAGATGCACATAAGAAGCAGTAAAATTACTTTCATGACATACTCTAAAGCAAGAATCATAAATCCAGGATGCCTATATATATATAT
>NC_092215.1:11449247-11460030 GCF_043381705.1 Parasteatoda tepidariorum | reverse complement strand
AAAAAAATTTGTATATTTGCAGAAAATTAAATACTTTTAATTACAAGAATTCATTGAAAAAAATTTTCCCTTTTAGAATATATATATATATATGTTACTGTGAATGACCGAAATTGGTGGTTGTTGACTTCAACCGGTGATGAATGTTGACAATCATCTAGTCGCTTTGGTAAATGTACGAAATTTATACTAGATCTAGTTAAGTGCCACTGGCCTACATCAATGTTTTTTTAAGGTCAAGGGCCACTGCCTAGTTTGCATTTAACCAGTACTCCGATGTTTTTCCTAATCTATCCTCAGCAGCTATTAAAATATCAAAGAAATATAATAAGATCAACGAATAAATCAATATCAAATCGGATGTAGCAAATATTTCGGACATTCACCAAAGCGACTAGGTGATTGTTGGCATTCACCGGTGAAAGTCGGCATTCTCTTCATTTCGGTCATTCACAGTAACATATATATAATAATTCTCTAAAAAAAAAGTAGCTCTTTAATCACACATCGGCAGCACAAACAGAATATTAATATGAATTTGAACGTAACCGAAATGAATATGTAGGAACTCGAACTTCACTGCTCATCCAGTTGGTCGATTAAAAGGTAAACACCATATCACAGTGATTTGTGAGACCGAACTAATGAACCTCTAACTTCTTGGGCTCATTGGAATGGAAATCAGCTCACATCAGAATTCGCGAGGAAGTGCGCGTGCTTGTGAGATAATCCGACTGATATTTGTCACAAACAGTGTTATTTGCTGTCTTCTTGTTTGCGGATATGGTATGCCGTGGTACTGATTTCATGGAATCTATTTATATTTTCAGAATTATTATATTTTTAAAATTTAGTTTAGATTAAAATGTTTACATTTGTTAAATAAATTAGTTTGTTTTTGTACCTCCTCACAACCTTCTGATGCAATATTTTGGTGTCAAGAGCAGAGGTTGGCTCTGAAAGTCGGAAGCAATAAAGTTGTCACTCTTATGTCTTATTGCCTCTAGCCTCTTCTTATCACCACAAATAAAGTTAAATATTATAAAATTAATTTATGCGACTGACATATTTATGTAAATCTTATGAGAACATAAATATCCTTTATACAACTAAAAACATGCCTGCATTTTATAACAGTTTAAATGAGTTATTTGTCAAATCAATCCGACATGAAAATTGAAATTACTTGGCAGCAAAATAATCAACCACAATCAATATTTTTAATCAATAAGTATTACGGGAGGCAACTTATTAAATAAGCTATGGTCAGTTTGTCAACTAATTTCAGCAGAGAGAACTTACCAGTACACATCATGTAAACAAACCACCATATTTTCGCACGTTTGAAATTGCACAATTATTCGCTTATAAATTTTATTTAGCATTTGTTATACTTTTAAAGCATGACCTACCATCATTTTACGCTTACATTAAGTTTAATAATTTAAATATACACTAAATATTAGCCAAATTTACCAAATATTTTTACCAACGAGCTGCAGATTAGTGTAAACTTTATCAATTAGTGGTGTTAAGATTTAACTTCACCCTTTGACGTGTTTAAAACGTACGATTCGGTATTAACATGGAATAAAATAATCATTTTCACATATTTTAGTCTTCCAACACTAAATTCGGATAGGTATTACCCCACAGTTTTCACTGATTTGCAAAAATTTTCATTGTCATCATGAATAATCTTCATCATTTTCAGATTCGAGCATATATTTAAATTGCAGAAGGAATTTCTCTCTCTTTCACTCGATTTTGAAGGTTTTTCTTCTTTGACTTCAAATTTAGAATCTTCGTTTCAAAATCATTTGAAATTTTGATTCTTTATTTTCGTTCTCCATTTCAAAATATATCAAAATTTATCTACATTTTCGAAATTTTACTTTTTCATATGCTTCTTTGTTTTTCCAAAGCAAAGCTTGAAATCTATCTACTTTTTTTTTAAGTATTCGATATAATTGAAGTGAAAATGTCGCTCAAAACAAATCAATCATTTGCTAAGAAAATAATAATAAATAAATCTCAATGCTGATAGCTTTTCTTCTTCGAACCAAATATATTATGTTTTATCTGTATTTTTGAAATTCAACTTTTTCGTATGCTACTTTCTCTGACCAATACAAAGCTTAAAATCAATCAACTGTATTAATTTTGTTTTAAAAAATACTTGATATAATTACAATGGCAATGTTGTTTCCATTCTCGCTTTTTATTCAGTCTTCTAAGAATGTCAAATTTTTTGACAATTCTTTTGAGCTTTTCCAGACAAGTTTTAAATAACTTTGGAAAGGGCGGGCAAAAACGCAAGGTTTTTGATCGATCTGGTTAGTGGACAATATGGTTAAACGACGTTTCAATAAATTGTGCTTCACTGAATAATCCTAGGGTTAAAAATGGGTCTTTCAAAATTATATTATTGGGTTAAACTATTGGAACATTAAACTATTAATTAAACTATTAGGATGCTAGGGTCTTTAAAAATTGTATTCGAGTTTTAAACCGTACAACTTTATTGGAAACATTTTCAACTGCAAAATAACAAAATTCAAAATATGTAAAATATGTTATAAGTAGGAATTATTTTTTTTAATTTAAATTATTTTTCATATTTCCCCAATGCTTCTGATTTCCCAAAGAAGTTATCAATATTTAACTAAAATATATTTTAACTCCTTTATTTTCTCTAAGAAAGATGCAAAGATAGGTTCAAGAAAGAATTTGATGATGATGAAAACAACAAATGCACCGTGCTCTGCAAGCCAGCATGCCAGTGAGTATACATAAACAATTAGATTTTTTTTTTTAAAAGAATCACTTTAATTTTTAGAATTAGTTTTTCTTTCTATTACTAAACAGTAAATTGACTACATGATTTATGCTAAGACGTGATTTAAATACACCAATATCGTTTATTAAATAAATTCAGAAAATTTTTAAAATTTCTAAATAATGAAGTCAGTTTAATATTCAAATTCGCAATATGGGAAGGGCAAGCTAAATAATCACATCAAACTTTAGTAAGCATTTGTAAAATTTTTCAATTAGCAAAGCTATTAAATTTTATATTATCAACCGAACATCATTATTATTTAATTATATTCGTACTTATGTCGAACATTTTGCAGCTTAAATTTTTATTCTGGACATNATCCCACTAGTTTATTTCAAAATTGGTGAGTCACACTTCCCTAGTTTCCCTTGTCAGAGATGTTGGGTATTGTTAGATTAAAAAAAAAAGAACTACCAGATAGGTAAACACCGATAAATTTGGGAAATTGGATTTAAGTAACTTTTGGGGCAGTTTTAAAGCATTTATATATTTTATAAGATATGGCTAGTAGATTTTATTTCCTGACCGAATGTGAAGAAATATTCTTGAAAAATATCCCTATATATGAAAAAAAAATTCTAAATATTAACATTTATCTATTTTTTGTGAAAGGGTTTAAAATAATTTTTTTTTTAAAATTTTAAGTTTAACTTAATGTTTTTTTTACAAATATTACGTCGTATTACTGAGTTTACTTTCATTCAAGCTCCATATTTGTAATTAAAAATTGCATTTTCTGATGTTATTTAAACCTCGGGTCTTAGAATAATATCTACAGTAAATATTCTCTCTTTGTACTTTTTCTCTATAACTATCTTTATAATATTTTCACAATCAATGATTAGGAGGAGGACTTATTGTCAAAAGTTGCATTTGAACTCAATATATTATTTTTTATCTCAAACTACATAACTTAAATGGAATCTCGTAATTTTGCTCTAGTTTTTATAGAAACTCTGCATATTGCCTTTGGACGACTTTAAAACTGAAATTGTGATCTTGTATTTCTCTGAATGTTCTCTTGATCAGACGCTTATTAAAAAAAAGCAGTAGTTAAAAATTCGATTTTCTTCAAGAATTATTCAACCGATTTCGTTCAAATTCAGAATTAAGTAATTTAAAATTACGTATTTTAAAAAAGAAAAAAATTGTGCCTGCCTTTCCAATTTCGCTAGAAATTCAAATCTATCTATTTGTGTTGGATTCCGTAACCTTAGAAAATAATAGCAAGCATTAATTAAAAAGCATATATAACATCAACCCCTTCAAGCATTAAGATTAGTTTTTGGTATGTAGAAATCAGATCACTATAACAAAACTTATTTAGGGTGGGGTTTTTTTCGGGGGGGGCCTCTCATCGTACACTGGTCAATTAGTAGAGCATCAGCAAATTAAAACGCAGATTATAACTTAGATATAATTAGAGAAAAGCTTTCTGGTTTTTCGATACATAATAATAATTTTTTTCATTTAGCGAAAAATTTATATACTTCATTGAGAAAAATATTAGTTTTATTATGAATGTAAATAATGTGTTTTATAACAAATCAACAAAAAAAATTTTTTTTTTCTTTAGAGATACCCGGTATGATGTTACTTTATCAACATCAGAATGGCCTAATTTAGAATTTCAAGAATTTGTCCTTGACCGGTGGCCTGACCTCAGACCAGACTTTCTAGAAAATCCAGATGATAACAGTTCCACCCAACTAAATGAAACATTTATTAAGTAAGTCCAGTATTTGCAGGATCCTCTTAATAATAAAATATTGGTCGAAGAAATGATAGTTTTCGTTTATTTTCTGATGAAACAAGATATATTAACTACCATGATATGTTATTATGCTAAGTATTTCTGGAGAAAGAGGAAAAAATGCACAATATAGAAGTGTTTGCTCACCCTCTGTGTGTATATATGGGTCATTCTCACGAAAACTGTCATTTTTCAGTTCATGAAATCCCAAAAAAGTAAAGTGAATAAAAAGCTCTGAAACTTTTTATANACAACAAAATAAATAAATACAAGAAAACACGAAGAAAGTTAAGAAAAACAATAATCCGTTGCCAAAATTATTTACTAAGTAATTACTTTGTAAATTTGTATAATTGTGCAAATCCATTTTGGGCAAATCCGTGGTCAAAATTATATACTAAAAATTTCCTTTACTAAAAAATTTCCTTTGTTAATTTATACAATTTTTCCATGTGCAAATCCATTTCTGGCCAATCCGTGGCTAAAATTATCTACCAAGAAATTTTTCTTTGTTAATTTTTATAATTTTTCCATGTGCAAATCCATTTCGGGCAAATTCTTGGGTAAAATTATTTACTAAAATTTTTTTTATTAATTCATACAATTTTTCCTTGTGCAAATCCATTTCGGGCAAATCCGTGGCTAAAATTATTTGCAAAAAAGGCAATTTATGTTTCTCTTTTCTATTTTATCTTTTTTCTTAAATAAATATTTATTTTCTAATATTATTTAAGGTCAAATTTTTAAATTATCCAGCATAATATTACCTCGCGCACATCTATTTCGGGCCCATCCTAGGTAACTAACAAATCAATGCACAGCATAACAAATCACTTCAGCAATGCAGCAAGAACGGCACTTTAAATTCCTCTAGTTACATTCAATTTGCGCTTTTATTTTCATATTTTGCAATCTGACAATCTTATTGCGAAAATATTTTTAAATCATTCTCGAAAAATTTCCTGTTCATGTAAGTACATCTGATTTCGCTACTCGCTTTATAGTTTTTGTTTTGTTTTATACTGTTTTTTCTTTTTCTTTTATTTTATTTTCTGTTTTTAAGCATTATTTTTACTTATTGTGTTCCACTTTATTTGTTGTAATTTTTGTAAAAAAAATTTTTGAGTGCTCCTCACACTATTGTATTAATATATTTTGCTTTGGCTATATTGATACAATATCAGAAAGCACCCTCTTTTGCGGCTATAATCATGTGGGCTGATGAAAAGATAATATCTTTTATTTTTCAGTTTTTCTTCTTCTTTTAATCAGTTGTATGTTATTATTTTCATTAATTATTATTTCCCCCTCCTTTTGCATAGGTCTATAATTTTCCTTTGTTTTATCTTCTTTTTGAATACTTTTATCGATATATAGTGTCAGTTGTTTTAGAGGTTATTTTAAATTATACAACTCATGATGGTGCCGGTTTTGAATCGAGCAATGTACACTGTTGATGCTGCTATCTAGTAGCGCGTTTTAGAACTAAAAGTTTTTTCGACATTTCTTGTAAAACAAAAAATAAAAATTACTTTTATTATTTTATATGAATTTTTACTTTATACCAAAGCGTAGTTTTAATGTTTATAACGGTTTTTGGAAAGAAGAGGAAAAAACTATATTAAAAGAGCTTATTTTGAAATTAAGTAAAATTCTTGGTAAATTTGAAAAATTAATCTTTTATAATGATTACTCTCTGTTAAATCTACTAACTATAAAAAGATTAGTAAAGGCATTATTACAAATTATATGGGGAAGATTTCAGCGTCGGACCTTGCACCAAAATAATCTCCATATTTTGGCAACTACAGGGCAGTGGTCCTCGAGGAACGTGAGAAAAAAATATCTTAGATGGAAACCAACTCGAGGTGTAACTCGTAACCACCCGCAATCCTCTTTTTTGCAAGTTTCAAATTCTTTTAGTGCGTTGACAAATGTAATTGAAACAAACAGGTACCGATACGAAAATATCCCAATTATGTGTGCATGGCGGTGGGAAAAAAAGCTTTTTAATGTGATTGCATACTTATTTAAATTAAATTATTTGGTATCAGTAAAATAAGTTCTTCTTGCATTTTTATTCTTTTTTAGAAAATTAATGAGCATATTTTAGCAAAAGTTAACTAGAATATGAAAAAAAATATTTACATTTTTTAAGAAAACTAAATATAAAAAAAAACAAGTTTTTAAAACATAAGTTAACTATTCATTAATTTAGTTTTTCTAGTTCTTAAAACAATAGTTCATCATTTATTAAACATAATGTAATTTATTCAAATTAATTTTAAGAATATTCTTATGAAATTATTTTAAAATAATTTCTTCATATTCAATTTTAATGAACTAATGTTTGAAAAACTTTAAAAATTATAAGTTAAATAGTTTGAAATTCTGAGATGTAAAAAAAATTATACGAGAAGATTTGAAGTTGCCCATAGTTCCTTTTAAACTAAAGAAAACTAGAATATACACTTTTTCTCATATAATTAAATTGAAAAAAAATGTTTGTAAACAGTTATTTATGGAAAATTGAAATATATCGAAAATACTAAATTTAAAAAACGTGAATATTACTGCTTAAAAATTTAAATTTAAAAAGATTTCAGAAATTCAAGATAAAAATAATTATTTAAACAGATATAACTAAGTAAGTTTGAAAAATAAAATAGATAGAAAAATTACAATTGTAAATTAACGAATCATTAAAAGGAAAAGCGAAGTATTGGCTTTTGTGACACTGGTTGAAATTGTATCTCCGTCTTTCGAGTCAGTAGGTAGGATTTTAGTTAATAATAAGTTTTATTAATTTTCTAAAAAGAGAAGAAACATATCGATTATTTTTAGAAAAGGCACTGTATTGGTAACGTACATTTAAGAATATTCAACTCAAAAATTACATAATCACTCATTAGTGAGAAAATTAACCCTAGCAGCAAAATAACTTGGGCCCTCCTGGAGCCAATATTCATTAATTTCGACTCAATCAGGGTAAAAAGGATCGGCATTTTTCTGATATTGGTCCTACATAGAATTGTTAGATTAACCTAATATTTTATATCCATTATTCAGCCAATATCGGCCGTATGTAGAATTGTCCATTTCCAACAATATTTTAAAGCCACTTTTTAACCAATATCGGCCCTAAATATTTTTTTCCAACATTAAAAACTATGGCTCAGGGGAAACAGCGTTCGCTTTCCAATGAGGTGAAGCGGGTTCGAATCCCAATGATGGCTGGTCGATACGAATCCACATCTGGTTTGCACCGACAACAGTGCTGACGTGAAATATCCTCAGTTGTAGACGGATCATGGGTTAGAGTCCCTTTACAAACATATATAGTCTGTCATTTTAAAGAACTCCCTTCGCTATTCATCTGGAGCAATGGCGGTGTCTATGGTAACGAGTTGTAACTATTTCAAGTAGGAGTGTTGGATAAATCTTTAAGACAGGTTTTTGCTCGGGTTGAAGACAAAAAGGGAATTTGCACCAATTTAAGCTTGATATATATATTTGTAATAGTTCTCAAAAATTTTTAGTAAATCAAA
This sequence comes from Parasteatoda tepidariorum, assembly GCF_043381705.1. NCBI lineage: Eukaryota > Metazoa > Arthropoda > Arachnida > Araneae > Theridiidae > Parasteatoda > Parasteatoda tepidariorum. Next base: position 11,451,887 of record NC_092215.1, on the reverse strand, counting down.
TCAGTCAAAAAAATCTCGATTAAATTTAGTAAAAATTTTCAAAATACGAAGTTTAGTAAAACTAATAAATTTTGCATAAAACAAATGGAAATTAATTTCTATAAATTTAATTTCTACCAAGCTACGATTTTAAAGTTGAGTGTAATAAGTTTGTATCTTTTGCTAACTAAAGTCCAAAAATTTAATACCAGTTCTATTCTTATCGGCAATTTATTTGAACATCCCAAATCTTTTTTTTTTTTTTTTAAATTGTTTAAAGGTTTTATACCAGTTGTTGGTTCGGAGCCTCATTATTTCATATATTTGTAATAAATGACGATAAAAGTATTTTTTGTTAAACTTTACTAGCTTTTCAATGTATTTGGAGGAAATATACAGTAACAAACTTCATACGAGTATTTAGAACAAATTCCAAACGAGCAAAATGCCTTTTATCACATTTAACGGCTGTCAAACCAAACGTCCTTTATTAGGCTAAAAAAATAGTTTCTGTAGTTAAAATACATCTAACTCAAAAAGAGCAAAATACTGTTACTTCACTACATTAAATATTGGTGCTCGGTGATCTATAAAAATCGTGAGAATTGAAAATGTTTGAAGCAATTGCTTTAAAAAAAAAAAAAAAATAGTTGCTTAAGAAACACTTCATTTTAAGATTTTTCTTTTCTTGTTTAGTTAAATCAGTCAGTAAAGTAAATGTTGTATTTTGTCAATAATATTTGACAAAATACAACATTTAATTAAAATGTGACTATTTGTTTTAATATTGTACTTTTTCTTATTATTTAGCAAAAACTACTTGAGAGTTCACATTTTTATTCAAGAAATGAATTATCTTCGGTTTATGGACATTGAAGCTTACACGGTAACGTATCACGAAATTGACTGTCTTTAAAATAGTTTATTAAGTAAATTAAACGTAATTTTTTTTTCATTTATTTGCGTGTATGATTTTTTTACCAGAAATTTTTATTCTACATTTTAGTGTCTTTTTGAGAATGTGGTTATATTTGTTTACATGTTGTACTGCTGGTTTGTGGCATAAATAGCAATTCTTGATGACAAAAATGAAGCATAGTACTCTTTACAGAACGACAGGATAAAATTTTCCCAACTAAGTTCCTTCTTCCCAAAAATCGTGCATTTATTTGCACACATTTCTAAAATTATTAAAAACTTAAAGCTTAGGCTGACAACAAGTACCTAACTATGAAGGTATTTTGTACCTAACAATTTTGGCACCTAACTAGTTGCACCACCTATTTGGTGTGAGATGTGAGCGCCATACTTTGAATTATAATATGGTACAGTTTCTTGTTCTCATTGCTGACAAAAATTGCGTTGTTGTGACGAAAGCTAAGCAAGATCACATTTTTATTTCTATTCTCTTGATAAATAATTTATGATAACTGAATGAAAAATATAACTGAATGAAAATGCTTTTCTAAATTTGATACAACTATAACCGATTTGGATGACACTAAAAAATTATTTTCATGTTAAACACAAAAAAGAAAGAAAAAAAAGAGGAAGATACTTATTCCATCAAAAATCTAAAGACTGACAACTGGATATTATTTAATCACCGATCAAAAACTGCTGATTGCAGAATTGTATTGGAATAATATTGTCAGAAAAAAATTAATAGAGAATCTAAAATCCCGCATGCTTTATATCTCAAATTTAGATAGGGCAATGTACTGTGTATCGAAAGATACTGCTACATGGAGAAAAATTTTATCATCAGTTGATTTGCGAAAATTAAGTAAAGAGGATTAAAAAATATCTTTATAATTTTTCTTCCCCGCCGCAATCCTTTCGACAGTTGAATGCGGTCGGGAGAGAAAGGTCCAATTAATAGCAACAAGTATTAGCATGTAACAGCGAAATCCAGAAAAGAAATTTCTATCTTTCACAGCAAAATTCTACGTATTATTGCAAAATACCTTATGGGCCAGTACATATACAGGATGTCTTAGGATTATTGAGATCAACTTCAAGAGGAGGTAGGGGACATCACAAGGATTCAGAATTGCATAGCAGTCCATAATCGGACGCGTCATGAAAAAGTAGTACGACAAGAAACAAAGCGACACAAGACTAAGATAATTTAAAATATTTTTTGGTCAAAGATATTACATGTGCTGTGGTAGATGACATGTGAAAATATCACAAAAGATGTTCAAAGTTTCTACCATTATTACTACTAGTGATGCATGCGTTACACCGGCGGGGGCAATGGATTGGTGAACTCGCTCAAATACACGTGAATTATGTTGAATATCCGCAGCAGCACAGACGATTCTAGCTAACAGATCCATTTTGGAATCACTATGGGTTGCATACACGCCACTTTTCAGTGCATCCCTAAGAGAGAAATCCATTCTGCTGAAATCAGGAGAGCGTGGTGGTCAGGAAACCAGTCCACCATCTTGTGAACAACACGACATAGCGAGGAACGAAGACGCTTCCGACCAAGGGTATCTATGCAAATTAAAATCCTTGTGATGTGTCCTACCTCCCCTCCCCTCAAAGTTTGTCCCAATAATCTGGGGGACAACCTGAATTATTTATATTATATATATATATATATATAAATATATATATATATATATATATAGAGAGAGAGAGAGAGAGAGA
>NC_092215.1:11439343-11449219 GCF_043381705.1 Parasteatoda tepidariorum | reverse complement strand
TATATATATATATATATACAAACTTCTTTAGAAACATTATACATCAACAAAAAACATTATACTTATGAATCAATTTTTATTTCATTTAAATTTTAAAAAAACATTTTAAAAGATCAAGAAATTTTACCATTAATAAAAAGTTACAGAATTGATGAAAAATAAGATTTTATCACAAAAAAGTAGGGGTCTGTCGTTCCCCTACCTAACCTCTCTACTACTACCCTTTTGACAATTTATATAAATAAAGAAAATATTATGGGAAAAGTTGCATGAATGCATTATATTAATACTGCAGATTAAATTATGTTAGATTTCAGTTAGATTCCACTGCTGAAGATTAAATTTGATAGATTTCTCCCATTTTATTTTTAGCTTCCTGAGTTGTTTGCTGATTTAGGTGGTTGTTTAGGTTTATACATTGGAGTATCTGTCATATCTATCATCGAATTTCAAGAACTGTTATTTCACATACTAGTTCTGTTTGCAACAAAATTAAATCATAGTTTCTACATCGACTCTGGTGGTTCACTAAACGACGGAAGAGCCAGAAGCCGGTCAGTTGATGATTTGATCAGATTCTCAAACAAAACTTATGTTCGTGATCTTAGGCCTGACGGACCAACACCGCCATCAGTTTGGGTTCGTGGAAAAAAAGGATGTAAATGTCAAAATGCATTCACAATCAGTGATGCTCAATATTTGTAAGTTTTTTAATAGATACTTGCATTCATAATTAGAATTTCTTTCGAATTTTGTTTACAATTTCAGAAAAGAAAGAACTAATTTAATATAATTACTAGATCAATAACTCAGACTGTTTCAAATTCAGAGCACATCGAAAATACCACTCGAAACTTAAAAATGTTTTATATCCCATAAATGTTCTATGGGATTCATGTCGGGGGATTAAAAAAGCAAAATTATTCGCTGGAATTGTCCAGAGCGTTCTTTAATTTAAATGCGAACAATTAAGGCCCAGTGACACGGCGCATTGTCTTCCATAAGGCTTCCATCGTTGATTGGGTACATGAAGTCCATGACTGGCAGAAAGTGGTCTCCAAGTAACTGAATATAACCATTTCCAGTAAATTATCAGTGCAATCGGACCATAGGATCAAGTCCATGCCGTGAAAATGCAACCCAAATCATCATGGTTGTTGTTGTAGTTCATTTACGTCGCACTAGAGCTGCACAATGGGCTATTGGCGACGGTCTGGTAAACATCCTTGAGGATGATCCGAAGACATGCCATCACAATTTTGATCCTCTGCAGAGGGGATGGCACCCCCGATTCGGTAGTCCGACGACCTGCACGCGAAGTCGAGCACTTTACGGTAGAACAGTTTAACAAGGACCAATACCGCACACCCTTGGTCCCTACGCAGACTGATCCAAGTGGTCACCCACCCGCACACTGACCGCAGCCAGTGATGCTTGACTTCGGTGATCTGCTGGGAACCGCGTCTTAACGACCAGTCCACTGCGGGACCCAAATCATTATGGAGATATCAAAATATTGCACAGTGCGTAGTTAACAACTTAGGTTCATGGATGGCTTCGTGGAGTGTGCGACGCACTTTAACTCCTTAACGATCGGTTAATTTTCAAGAAAACGGTCATAAAAGTTCCTATTTTTTTGGCTTTTGTATTTGTATTTGATCAGTGCTGCAACTAGTTTAAAATAACCTAACTATCTACAATCACCTTAAAAATATCCTGGTACTGCCCTCTGGTGTGTAAAATGAGAAATAAAATGTTTTCCGGGCAAAAGAAATTAATTAGCTTTATTCTTATTTGCGCGTTACTACTGAACACTCCAGCCCGTCAATATCACTGGAACGAGAAATAGAGGGCGTAACCTCACCCCGTCATTTTCACGGAAGCGAGAAGGAAGGGGTTAACTACCCCATCAGGTCTGACCAGCTGACAAAGCTACAGTTTTCCAGTCGTCTAGGGTCCAACCAATACGGTCACGAGCTCAGGAAAGGCGCTGGACGTGAGGTTCTATTAGTAAAAGCACTAGAGTCGTTTTCTGTTGTCATATATCATTACAGCCAAATTTCTCTGCACTATCCTAAAAGACACGTCCATTACACGTCTTGCGTTGATGCTTGTGATTATTTTACGCAATGTTACTTGTCCATTAACACTGACTATTCTAAGCACACATCGGCGGTCTTGGTCATTCAGTACAGGCGACTGGCCACTACGTTGTCCATGGTGGGAGGTAATGCCTGAAAATAGGTATTCTCGTACTCTTTGACACTTTACAACTATGTTGAATTCCCTCGTAATTTCCGAAATTGAATGTCCCATGCGTCTAGATCAAACTACCATTCAACGTTTGAATTCCGTTAATTCTCGTCTAGTGGGCATAATTACATCAGATGAATAACTTGAACACAAATAAAAGTACTGTCAGTGCACTATCCATACATACATTATATGCTCGACACTACTGACATCTGAATAGTTGCATATTGCTATCTCATGTCTTTTGTCCCCTCAGTGTATAATCTACATATGTATACACACACTTTGCTAGCTATGTTGGTTATTTATGGTCGGCTAATTGAATTAATTAAGAATTGACTACATTAAACTCAGACTAGGGATTTTTTGAAAATTTGTTGACCATTGTTATTCGAAGAAAGACGCAGATCACGGATTAGTGCAAACAGATAATCATTCTAAAGAGTTATATGCCAAAAAGTTGCCTTAACAAATGCAGAAGTTTTGGCTCGTAATTCAGTTACAAACCATTTGAGAAGAAATAGTGCAGCGAAAGTTTTTCAAGATAGGGCAACACTGATATAAATATTTTTCAATGTATATGTAGAAAAAAAATATATAATTTTTTTATGATAAACACATTTTTAATTAAGATAATTTGTGACTTTTAGCTTAGAACTGATGTCAGACATCTATAGTGTTATGTTCTACAATGAAAAAAAAATCAGATAAATTCGTATTTCAAAATATAATGCAACTGTAGCCTTAAGTCTTTTAAAAGTTTATGTTTTCAAATTATAATAATCATGTTTATTTCAGAGCAAAGAGTGATGCCATCCACAATAATCTATGCCTTAACTGCTTATCAGGTGATGAAAATCATCTAAAAAAACATAACAGAAGAAGACATTTTAAAACTGTTATCAGTGCAGCTCCCAGCATCAGTCATTCAAATTAAGATGCATTTCAACAAATATAAAAAAAATAAACAATAGGAAATCTGTAAATAAGTATAACTGCTTTACTTTCGAAAAAAAGTATAATAAAAATATTCCATTTAAGTGAAAAAGTTTTGTGTAATTTCAAAGCATTTTAACCTTTTAAAATGGCACTTTTGAAAAGGTGGAAACAACAACCTTCACAGCAGATAATTATCGATGAGCTTATTATGCTGGATAAAACTAAAAATGCGTAATTAAAATAATGGACCCATCAGATTCCATTCTTCTAACTTCTTTTATGAAAATTGTTCCAATAAAAAATAAAATGAAATAATGATCCAAATATATTAGTAATGTGCTGACGTACATTTACCTCATTTATTAAAATTAGTCAATTAAAAAAACCTCTTGAAGTCAATAATTGCTTATCGAAAACCACTTTAGACCAAAACCAAATTTAGATTTTTTAAAAACCGCTTAATCGTTCAGTATTCTAAATACGAAGATATTTTTGAAAAGTTGCATCTGTAATACCACCATACAGCCCGATCTCGAAGAATCCATTTTCTTAAACACTCATTTTAAGTTGTGCACATTTCTTCGCGCTTCCTTCAAAGTAACGGGGTGAAGTTTCGCCCTCTATTTCTAGGGCCCGTGTTATTTCCGAGCTAGAGTGCCCGAAAGCAATCAAAAATATTAAAACAACCTATTGCTTATGCCTGCAATCATATTTATTTCTCTATTTATACATCAGATGGCAGTACCAGGCTATTTGTTGTATTTAGAGACAGTTTATTTTAGACTAGAGACTAAAACATGCTTGTGATTAACCCAAAAATTAAAAATGCATAATTATATTACACATGCACTTAGTTTAATATAATTTTCTTGAATAAAAAAATCGGCATTTTTAAGACAATTTTCTTCAAAATTAAGGGGTTAAACATGCTCTTTGATCTGTGTCATTTCTTAAACACACATTTCGGACTGTTTTCCTTTTATTAAACATGCATTTTGAGAAGTGTCCAGAATAAAAACTTACCGACGAAATTCTAAATTATATTGATATTTATGATTCACTTAATATTAATTGCTAATGCAATATACATACATAAATAAAATAAAGCTTTTTTCATCCATTAAAGGATCTTATACAATAAACTAATAATGGATATTTTCTCTGTTTGGCAGCATCTTTCAATACAAATTAAAAACAAGCATGTCACATAATCATAATTTGAGATAAAATGTGCAGTGTTTCTCTATTAATTTTAGAATTTAGTTTCTTTTTCAAAACTTTTTGAATTTTGAAAAGTATTAAAAAAATAATTTACACAGTTCAAATTGTGGGTAAATAGAAAAAAAACTAATAAAATTGAAAAATTAAACAGTAACAGATTTGAAATGTTCGAATGTCCCCAACCAGTTTTCTGTATTTTCCAGCATTTCTTTGATACACGCTTTAACATTGATTATATACATGTTAATCAATGCTAACGTTGTTCCGTTTCAAATATAAAACATCTCGATTTTTAATACCTCCATTCTCTTGATTTTTGTGTTCATTTGTCGATTTTGAAAAATGTATGCGAAGATCTCCATTTATCAATTTCAGTTCATTGATCTATTATTCTTAATCTTTTGGTAATTAATTGAATTCAAACTTTGTTCACCCTATACTGTAAGTTCCACCACGCGTATGATTCTTTTATTTCAATCTTTCCTTAGGTTACTAACCAAAATCATTAGTATTCGTGACTTAAAATTCATATCTGTAAAAGCTTAAATAAATTCAAATGGAAGCAGAAAGTTTTGATTTGATAAGCAGTTAACGAGTTAACGGTCATTTAATACTTCAGCAATATTTTGCAGAATTTTTTAACATTTTAAAATTAAAATATTTAAAGAAATTGTGAATGTAATATTTCTATGTAAATAATTTAACATTGAATTTTCTTTCTCTTAAATTATTAAACTCAAAAACAGAAGATAAATAAAAAATAAGAAAACAAAGAAAAAATGAACAGGAAAAAAAACAAGAAACAAAGAAATTGAAATAAGTATGAAAAAGAAATAAAAGGAAACTCAGAAATTCTTCATTTGAAAGCTTAAAAATGTAAATTTTTCTAAATATTATCCAACAAAAACACAACAGGATTTTTTTTGTACTTATTTTAAGGTTGGGTGGGAGTAACTTCATAACACCAAAGCAGTCTTGTTGATCTTTGCTTCAAAATTATTTTGGGGAAAATTTTATACTTGTCTTGTTCTGTCCATTCCAGTTCCTTCTAAGAAAAATTTTTTTTTCTCATAAACAAAAATCTTGCTCTTTTCTCCAAGAAGCCATGCACAAGTTGCCACAATAGTGTTTTATGAAAGGCATTACAACAAGATTTAACAAATGGCCTGTCCGAAGTTTTTTTTTAAAAAAGCAGTAACAGATATTTTGAAATAATTCATAATTTTCTTTTGAAAGAAATGTGTCTTCATGCAAATACTATTCCTAAGAAGAATATGAAGAGATTGATGGAGGACCCACTTCCCAAAAACGTCAAATTGTTTCCTTACAAAAATAAGCATTTTCATTCTCAAGGTATAAATTAGCATACATTAAGTAAATATAAATTATCAAGCACCTTTCGGTCTGTAGAAGTTTGACAGTAGAGATAACATTAATTAAAACAATATCATAAGCTTTCATTGTCAGCAGTGTTGAAATTTCATTTCAAGCACACAGTACTAGAGAAAGAAACCTTTTGTCTCTTGTCAAGTTTCCTATACTGTCCATTCGTAAGAATATTTCTTTCTCTTTTAAGTAAGAGAAGAAATCTTTTAGTCCAAGTGAAAAAAAATAATCGAATAATACCTGTGAATTCTAGAAAAAGAAGCAGAAAAGCTTTTCTTTATTTAAAAATCATAAAACACTAAAAATATATTTACACATTTATATTTAGTTAAAAATATAGGTTACAAAATTAAATAGAACCAATTCTACATCAGGAACAAATTCAGTCCAATGTGATATTAACTAATAAAGTATTCACCCCTAGGACATCAAAATATAAAGCAAGTTTATAAAAAGCTCATAAAAACACTTTTGATATGCTCATATCAGAAGCTAAAACAAAGTATTCAATAATAACAAGCATATTCTCAAAAATAAGTTTAACTTTTCATGTATAAATGAATGCATATTTAACTTAAATACAGATAACTCATACAAACAGTATACACACTTCATAGTGTCATAAAAAGGCTGTAACAACAGTGCCCTCCTTAAGAGTTATAAAAGGAGGTAGGTTAAATGCACCACATATTTCAAGAAAATATTTCAAGTTAATGCAAAATCAAGTTAAAGATGGTATTATCCAGAACAGAACAACACACCGGTTATTTCTAGTACCATATAAGACAAATAGTTAAAAACAAATAGTGCAAAATTCTTGCAAAAGCCAGACATAAATAGGAAATCTAGCAAAACAAGAGAAACCAAATACCATGATCTCCAATGAAACCATTGCTGCTATTGGTGAAAAGACTCTAGGTAATCAGAGTTTTTACTTCAATATTTCAGTAGCATTTCTTAGGAAAGAAAAGGTGCAATCATCATCTGTCACTAAAATATTGTACTATTGCATATAATTAAATATTTGTACTAATGAATTGTTCTGTTCTGAACATATACATATTTAGCCAAACTTTAAATCTTTTTTAAATGCTTAAGCAAACAAGTGAATCAATTCCATATTATTCCTTAATAAAGATGAATAGTGTTGAAGCTATTATTACTACATACAGTCAATAGGAAAGATTATACAAAGATATAATAAAATAATATTTAAAGAGAGAATTTCTAAAAAATTGAGCTATTTTGCAACACTTAACTAATAGATGTCTAATAACATTGTCTAACTAAATGTTTATATATATGTATTTGAATTTTTGACATGTAAGGTAAAATATTTTTTTCTAACTCTAAAAACAAAGATTTAGACAATGAAAGATAAATGTTGCTACCATAAGTAAATTTCTCCTCTACAACTGTAAAAGTTCACAGCTGTGCTACTGTATTTCTTAGGGTATAACAGAGAGGCAATTTTAAGTTGGGCACTGTTACATAACAAATCCTGAGCACATAAAAATTGATAGAAAAATTTTGATTGGAATGATGAATTGTATATCTTCAAAATTTGCTCAGCAGAACAGAAAGAAACAAATAGCTTTTACTTCCAAATTATATTTGTATTTACAGGAAGAATATTTTTAAAACATATATAAAAAAACTTAAATAAGTAATATTTAAAGTTGGCTAATTTTGATAAGGAATTATTCTGTACAAATAAAATACATTGAAAGCAGAAAAGTGATAAGACAAGCATAGCAAAGATTAATATTGTAAAGTTATTTTGTAGCTTAATAAAACACACAGCAACATATAGATTTTCATGTCTATCAAATTGAATTCATTGAATGGACGATCAATTTTTTAAAAATTGAATAAAAATCTATTTTTATATTTAAAAAACATGTTTGTTTTTTTTATATTTAAATATGAAAAAGTTTTTTTTAACATTTAAATATAAAAATGTATTTTTATATTTAAAACAAAATTGGTATAGACTTCATAGATTGTGATGTACAATAGTAGAATATAAAATAAGATTATTTAGCAAAAAAGTGGAAACAGGAAACTATAATTATCGTACCAATGGCAAAATTACCACAATTATCACAGATAGTGTAATTCTAATTACTACTCTAAATATACAGAGTAAAATTAAGTGTTTTAGGAGGTTCAGTTTATTTTAAAAATTTTTACAGGAGACATTTTGATCATTTTATTTTATCAAATTTAGGAAAGCCAAAAACTAAAAATAGTTTTACTATTGATTACCAAAAGTGTTTGTTTGGATATGAATAATATGGTATTGCTTTACTGAGTTTGGTAAGAATCAGTTTTTTCTTGATGAAACAAACAGTACCTTTTTAATTTAAGAATTAATTTAATTATTCTCCTATAACTTCAAATATGTTAATATCATGTATTTTTTTCAATTAAGATTTAGTAAATTAAAAAAACCTGATAAAAAAAGTTTTTTTCCCCATTACCTGTGATTAACATTCTCTATTACTGTTTATAGTTAGACTAGAATGGAACACTCACCATTAAAATGAACTCTCTGCCTGTTCCATAAGAGACATAAATGCACCTACCTCCCCCTTTCAGTGAAAATATGCATTTTTTTCTGTAAAAAATAATGCTCTTTCTACACTTTATCTAATTTAAGAAATGATACAGGATAAAAACTGTTACTATTAATACTATGTCATGAATACTATTACTGCAGCATATTATTTTTATTCAAAGTCAACATTAACTATTGTTGTTTCTACTAATATCTGCTAAAATATTTTGAAACTTCTGTTCAAATAATTTTTTAACGATAGAATGCTACAAATTTCAATACACTCAGTTCAAGGATGTCTGTCATCCGAAGAAAATTCTATATGAGAATTTAGCATGTTTGTTATACATATGTGTTGCTTTAATATGTATATTGATTATATTTAAAAATCCTTTATTATTTAAAGACTATCAGTATTGGATACCTAATTACAAAAAAAACTTCATATAAAAGCAAAAATAATAATGATATTAACTTATTATTGCATCCATTCATCATTAAATTTCTTAAAAGTAAATATTACATATAGACATTATAGATAGCTACTTATAGTATGGCAGAACACCAACCCGATATGTATCAAATTAATGAGAATACACCATAAATTAAAAGAATACAAAAATATCTAACATAATAAAAGTATTGAATACAAATATTCAACACAAAACAGATTAACAATAAGTAGTTTAAATAAACAAAATACTAAACAAATTTTAAATAAATAATTGCAGCTATAAATTAATATGTTAATAAGATAATAGAAGCAACTAGTGGTATTGTTAAAAACTACATAGAAAGGTATTTGTTTAAGTATTCATGTACCAACATTTACAAATTACTTTAAAATATCAATTTTAGATTAGTAAAAAAATATTTCTTCTAGGTACTTTCAGCAATTAAAATCAAGATTCTTAATTTTAAAACTGCTTCAGCTCTAGAAATGTATCAGCATATATTTCAGTAACATGGTTTCAGACAAAATAAAATGTTAATTTAAGTGCATACATAAAATTAGCCATATTTTTCTGATATTGAATCAGATGGAAACTAGTGTTTTAATTCTAACATTCATATTTTTCTAATACATTCTTTAAAGCGAACCTGAATCAATTCCGGAAGCCATATAAACAATTCCGCTTAATAGTGCTGAGATCACAGTATTCAACTTTTGCTCAAAGGAGAACTTAAGAGGTAAAAAATTTATTGCATACCTGGGCATTTATAGAGATACTTTCAATACCTATTTAAAATCTAGTTCGAGTGAAGTATAACGCACTTTTTGTCATACTTAATTTTGAAAATACCATAAATTTTTTTACCAGCCTAACATGAAATATTTGATAAAAATTAAATATGTAAAACTACTAAAATAGCTATTTTACAATAACAATATATACATATATATATATATACATATATATATACATATATATATACATACATGTATATATACATACATGTATATAAACATACATATATATATATATATATATACATTCTTCTAACTTCTTTTATTG
>NC_092215.1:11417356-11439280 GCF_043381705.1 Parasteatoda tepidariorum | reverse complement strand
ACCCGTTATCCGGAAATCAGAAAACCGGAAGACCAAAAAACCGGAACGAAATTCGATTAGTTTTTCGCCATTTTTTAAAAAAAATATTTTTATCCTAATAAGATTTTAGGATTTTTCGTTCTTTTTTGAAAGATGTTTACCTTTCCATCATTTTGGAAATAATCATTAGTGTATTACTTCATCGTTTTTTCTTCTTTTTAAGATTATTTGTAATTTTTTTTTTTTAGTTGGATTTAACTATAAAAAAACGGCATTTTGTAGCGATTCAGAAAACCGGAAAAATCAGTTATCCGGAATATCGATGGTCCCGATCGTTCCGGATAATCGGTTCCGTACTGTAGTTAAGTGCTATCTTCAACTAATTCTTCATAATTTAGATTTTCATAAGTTCTATTCTCTGCAGTTAATTATTTTTTCTTAATTCATTTTGTCAAGAAATCAGAACTGTTTTTACATTTTCCCTCTAAAATAAACCAAGAATGATTAGAAGGTTGAAGCATGGTAAAAAAAAAATTATGAAAAATAAGAATTTGAAGTTATCATATGATTTATAAATTTATTTGAATTATCCTTTTTATTATGAAATAATCATAGTTTATTATTAAAATTTTTTGTATTTAAATAGATATTAAGGCAAACATACAGTAAGGCAATTATCTACTATATTCATAAAATTTCATCATAAAACTTCTCAATGACGCACAAATAATCACAGAAAAAAAATAACATTGTTAGTAATGAAATAAAAGATCATAGTCAATTTTATATACCTTCCAAATTCTTTTTCCTAGCAATAATAAAATAATTAAATAATATTACATAGTTTACACAGACAGAGAGTGTATATAGATACATAAAGCATGTAACAAAAATGATAAGCAACATGCTACATTAGAATATTTATGTATATACACAGCCATAAAAATAGAAAAGTTATTAAATACAAACTTGAGGAACAGTCTCACTTTCAGAAAGTGAATGATTTTTGATTTCTTTTGAACCTTTAGAGACTTTTTCACATATACTAACAACCGTTTTATTGAAGTCACGGAATTTATCTGCATATAAATGATGTCCGGCACCTTCAATTAACTAGAAAAATAAAATAAACATAATTAAAATCAAGTGTTTTACAACTAGCAGTTAATTAAACCAATAAAATTACGTTTTTACAAAAAATATTATAGAAGAAACTATTAGTGTGACATTTGCAAATTTTTAGAATTCTTTGGTTTTTGGTTTAAGAAGATAATAGTTAAATTTGTGTAAGACTCCAAGCATTATTCACAGAACAAAAAAAAAACTATAATGTCTAACATACTCTGGGCATCAATAAGCACAAGAAAGTTTATAACATTCTTTGAAAATAACATGTTGAAGGGCACATACTACCCAATAATAAAAAAAAATTCTCATAACATTACTTCTTTCTTAATTAATAATGTTACTCCATAAATACTTTTTAGTGCTAAAGACATCCATTTTAAAAATATGTTTTACTTATTATTTCTACCTTATCAAAATGTAATAAAAAAAGATGCTAAAATAACGGAGATTTTACTAGGGACATTTTTTGGGGGCTACGAGTAAAGTTTTGATACATCAGGCATAATTATGTTAAGTCAAAATTTATACAGTAATTACATTTAGCAAAATAAAAATTATGTATATAAATCTTAATCTAAAGATTTTTTAAACCATTATTTATAATTACTTAAACTATAAACATTCAACATGCAGCAGTACTGGCAATAGCGCCATCTATTGAGGAATAAGAGAAATATTCTTGCCATCAGTGGATATTTTATCACCAATTTTTTTTGTTCAATTTCTTTAACAAATATGAAGAAATTTGAGAATTACAGGTAAACGGGAAATAGTCGCAAAATACAGGAGTCTGCCGTAAAAAACAGGAGACTTGGCAGGTATGCTCTATTCTTTGATAGTCAGTAAAAATATCTTTCGAATAAAAGCTTTAAAATAAAATAAGAATTTTGCAATAATCAGTGGATTAAAAATATCAAATGTTTCAATCCACTAATGTTAATTGCCAAATAATAATTTATTTACCTTTCGTATAAATTAAGCAGCATGTTGGTAAATTGTATGGTTGACGTCTGCAGTGTCATCTTTCTAACGTTAAGTAATTTGCTTTTCTTGTAAGTTTTAAGTAGATTGTTACCTCTGATGTTTTTCTAAGTTTATATTTACGTTTTATCTCAATCAGTAAGCCTTCTATTATAAAGGATGCCTTGAATCTTACTTTTTGCCTACTTGTGAAGAAAAATTAAACAACTTTAAGACTTCTATAAACTTTGTAATAAATATAAATTTTTAATGTTTAAATGATTTTAAGCATAAAACTTTAAATGGAATGACTTATTTGTTTAGCAACAATTTTCATTAAATAAAAAGAAATACTTTTTGGGAGAAAAGAAGTTTTAAAAACTTTTTAAAAATGGAAAGGAATTATTATCTTAAATTTGGTTATGGAAAGAAAGAATGATTTGATTGCTAAATAGAATTTAATGACACAAGTGACTATATTTCCTCAAACATAACTGTGAATGTACTAAAATTAAGCAGTGTAATACAGCAAAAACCAATACAAAAGTAAAAAGTACTATAAAAATAAAAGTAGACAAATCCAGGATGAGTAACAAAGACTTTACTTTTTTTGATAATAAAAAAAAAGAAAATATAACGCAATTAGATTTGAAACTAAAGGTTTCCTCTAATATTACAATCTAAATTTATTTCCAATAAAATATAGAAAAACTATGAAAGTATTACATACTTTCACTTCCACAATGGAATCAGCACGAATATCGCAAATATGATGTCCAGATTTACTGTCTATCCATGAACGTGAGCCATAAATAAAACTGATGGGAACATCTTGTCTAAGCATAGATATTCTTTTTATCATAGGTCGTTTAGCCCATCCAAATGGAGCAGACATAGCTTTAAAAGCAGTTTCACCACTGAAATAAAAAAATTAGTATTTTTGGAGGCAAAACAAAAACTATCCTTACTGTTATTACACTTTAGATTAAAAAAAGTTTAAAAATATGCATAATGCACTCTAAAAGTATGTTTATAAAAACTAGATGTTTAAATTAGATACAAGAACATAAAAATAGGTAAAATGTGTCTCAGAAACACACAAGTAATTTGATGCCACAGTCCAATTTCAAGGAAAATATAAATAAAAAAATCATGTTCAATAATATTGATTTAAACCTACTCAGCAATTGCACCCAATTTTCGAAAATAAACCAAAAGTATCTCAATTCCAAAAGAAAAAAATAACGTTTTTATAGCAACAGTTATTATTTTCTATTGAATATGATCAGATATGCGGGCAGTTTGAAATGTTTTCTGTCAAGATTACAGATAGAGAAACCACCGGTTGTGCCAATTTTAAGCTGAATTGTGTGAACATAAATAATCCATTGGTAACACTTTCTTATACAACTCAAATTTCTGTTAAGGATAATCAAGTAATAATGGCACATAAATGTAGTACAGTGAGAAAATAAGATTTGAAATATACATTAATATTACAACTATTGTTATGAAGGATAATCAATAGATAATGGGGCATAAACAAAATAGAGACAGAAAACAATGTTAGAAATATAGATTGATATTAGAACAAAATGGCAAATTGAAGAAAGGAATGTTTATATCACCATTTTTCCTTAATTTTTTTTTCTACTTCAAAATAACTATTGTGAATAAATAGAATTTCACACTCGGATAATTTCATTTATAATGTAATCTTCAAACAATGAAAATCTCAATTCAACATTTAAGTACATAAAAAAGAAGAGGGATTATAATAAAGTGTCACATAATAGTTAAAAATCAACTTAAGAGCAATAGCTGTACATAAATAGGACTAAGTGCCAAATTTAATTCATATTTCATAGGTTTATTTTAATATTCAAGTATTACTCTTTGTAGAGTGTTAGACAAATAAAATTACCCTATATTAAGGGTGGCAAACCTATAGCATGTACTGTCCGGAGAAGCACACAAAAGATTTTTGAAGTCACACTGCAAAAAGTGTGATTTTTCTGAGTGCTCTAGTTAGCTCGTTATAACTGAAGAGAAAAATCTCTAAAATTAAATCATTAATTTTTATTTTTGAATATTGAACATTCATTAAATGCTCAACAATAAAAATGCAATAAATATTACTGAAATTACTTTTTTTTAAATTTTTTTTTTCATTTTAAGCAGGTTTTTCATATTTTTAATTAAAATTATTACAACTTACTATATTTTTAATTTTTAGCACCGAACAGTAAAATGTTTCATACATCTACCATATACTATACACTGA
Source organism: Parasteatoda tepidariorum (assembly GCF_043381705.1). Classification (NCBI taxonomy): domain Eukaryota; kingdom Metazoa; phylum Arthropoda; class Arachnida; order Araneae; family Theridiidae; genus Parasteatoda; species Parasteatoda tepidariorum. Next base: position 11,434,929 of record NC_092215.1, on the reverse strand, counting down.
TAAAATATATAATGATACTACTAAAATAGACAAAACTTTAAAAAAAGCATGAGTAATTAGTAATATTATGAAACATTTCATTCAATTAATATTACCAGCATAATTTATGATATCCGTAATGTATATTTGAGTGGCTTATTAAAACTTAACAAACTTCATAATGAAATAAACAGAAAAAATAGCTAAACATTTAAAAAAAACTTTAAACAGGAGAAATATAACAATTTTCATTACTGTAATTCATAAAATAAATTATAACACACAAATTAAGGTTTAACTGTTTATTTTGTCTTCGTCAAATACAACTCTATAATGTTTAGAATTAAGATAGTGTAATACTTTTTGCATATAATTCACATATACTAACAGATTAACAACATAATCAAAATTATTATGCATAAAAAATAAAGTAATTTGAAAAATACATTACAGAGAATGAATTTTTTTATACAAAGATAAAATTTAAATTAAGATAAAAGGTAAGTAATTTAAGAATGAAATTGACAAGAAATTATTCATAGGTAAAGCATTAATCAACATTTAAATGAGACAAAACAATTACCTTGGATACTGAGCATTGCAATGATAAATATAATCTGAAACCTCTTCTGGTTCAGCACAACTCTTAAATTTATGTAAGAGATCAGGTCGTAAACGACTGACAAGTTGTGGTCCTACAAGCAAATGGATAAAATTTAAAAAATATAAAAGTAAAATTTTCCGGAATCATTACAAAATCTGATTTAAATAATATTTTCTTTATAATCTGTACTTTTCTAAACACATTTTTTTATACTCTAGAATTTACAAAATTAAGCGTTTATTTTACATTAAATGTTTATTGATTTAGCTTGGCAAACCGTTTTTACAATAAATAGAATATGTTAAGCTCTTTAATACTGTGGTTTCAGTTTGTAAAAAGAAAATCTTATTGAACATACCAAAGTTTTAAAATAGATGAAAAATTTAAATAATAGAGCTAATAAAATAATAGAATGATAATTGCTTGTTAAAGTTTATATTTCTGGTAAATATCAGTAACACAATAAATTCGACAATTTTAATTATTAAAATGCAAAACCAATAATGCTTTTGCAAAATGTTTAAATTTTATAACATTGTCAGGTTACGTATGAAAAAGAAATAATTACAGTGTTGGTTGAAACATTTTTCAAGAATATACCTAATGCTCAGTGGCAAATGAATGAAAGCATAATTTAAACAGGAACCATGCTTTCTATGTGAAAAAAACAATATTGCTTACATTGGTTATTCAGAATGAGATTCTTCAAATGAAGAAAGGGTAATAATTTGTACTATAAATGAATAAAGCTAAATAACGTGAAAAAATAAAAATAATGCCACAAAAGTTATACAATACATAGTATAGTTTTGATTTCACAATCAAAAAGCTTATAAAACCAAAACCATGACATTATTTGTGTTTATATTGTTTGGCAAGATTCTATAAGACTCTTGTTTGGCAAGTTTTGCGAATTAGATGCAAGATTGCTAAGTAGAAAAACTAAACAGAACAAATCTTTAAAAAAAATTTAACTAAGCAATACACTAAGTAATTTTTCAAAACTTGCCTAACATATTGCAATAATGTTAAACATTCTATGAAGCAATATAATATTACACTATGCCATTTCTTAAACAAAAATGAATTTGATAATTCCATTAAGAGAAAAATACAATGAAGTCAAAAATATCATAGAAACTTGATGCATGTTTTAATTTTAAAAAAGAAATAAATTCTCTATGTAATTAAAACAATTTAAAACGTAATTTATTCTGTTTTTGCTTTGTTTTTTGTTATTCTTACATTATTACAATTGATTTGAGATATAATCATCTTCTGCAGCAATTCAATTTAAAATTTTAGAAATGCTCTACCACCAGAAATAATTGAAGTATGTATAAATATATTTACAGTACTATAAAATCAAATAATTCTATGAATAAATTAATAATTACTGAAGACGTAGTTTAACTTCATCTATTAGCAGCACCTTTACATTTAACTTAAACCACAAATGGATTAATTTTCATTAAACAGATTAGTTTTCAAGCTAAATAAAAAACTTGGATCAATTTTAGCTTTGTACTTTTTAATGATAGCCTTTTCCTTAAATTGATTTTTAGCAAAAAACGAAATAAATTATTCCTAAATAAAATCTGAAATAAATAGCCCAATCCAGAAGACAATGGAACTCCTGGATCAAACATTGAAAGAAACTAGCCAAGAATCATTGCCCGATGATTAGCCTGATGGCAAAGGGATTCTAACCAATGACCCGTCAACCATTGAGGACATTTTACGGTCAGTGTGAGCCAGGAGCATGATTTGTATTAACCAGCTACAGCTTGGACGATTTGGCCACCATGAGGTATAAATAATTAAATCAATAATACAAGACTTTATAATAGGGTAGTGAAGATTTTAAAGATGTGAATAACTATATAAACATGACTTCAATTAGGATGTATAATAATAAATATTTCAAAATTTCCCCAATATATAAAGAATACTAAAACTTATTTTTCAAGAACATACTCTATTTTTTAAAAGAAAATATATGAAATGAGATAGCTTTAACAGTAAATTTTATAATTAATAAGTTTTATAATGAACTAACTAAGAGAAGAAAAATTATTAATTATATATTGGGTTTTCATATGAATTATGCAGGTATACTCTGGGAACATGATTAGCTTTTTTAAAGATGTGAATAACTATATAAATATGACTTCATTTAGGATGCATGGGAATAATACACATATCTAATAATAATAAATATTTTAAAATTTCTACAGGATATAAAGATTACTAAAACTTCTTTTACCAGAACGTACTCTTTTTTTTTTAAAGAAAATATATGAAATGAGCCAGCTTTAACAGTAAATTTTATAATAAATAAATTTCATAATGAGCTAACTAAGAGAAGAAAAATTGTTAATTATATATTGGGTTTTCATATAAATTATGCAGGTATACTCAGGGAACATGACTAGAATAGGATTTAATTTGCCAGTAAAAGAGATAGGTATATTTTGCTCAATGAAATTTGAAGGCAACAATCTAAAAGCGAATTTAAAAATTATCAAATTAGTAACAAACAAAAAATAATCACATTTTCAGTAAGTAGACAGTGGCTGGTAGACTCTAATAATTAAATAGCTCCTTTTTGTGTCAAACCCAATGATTCAGAAATTAATATTGATACAACCTTTTAATTTAATAGCCACGTTTCGCAAACATTTTTTTTGCATGGATTAAAATGCATTTTATTTAAAAAAAATTATATTAGAACTAAATTATTATTTTTTTTTTTAATGGTGGGCTCTTGGGGGTTGTCCCATTGGCTACAGAAATGCCAGAACTGCTACTCTCTTCTCGCTACACAGTGGGCACCTGTGGTGCCCACGTCACACAATCACAACCCGTTTATAGGACGGGTCACATTCACACACAAAGGAGAAAGGACATAGAACACAGAGAGAAAGAAATATCCATGCCCTGAGCAGAATTCGAACCCGCAAATAGCGGCTTCGCAATCAGGCACGGTAACCACTCGGCTACCAGGTTGGCTAGAACTAAATTATAGGTATAAACATTTAACTTAACAATAAAAAATAATATAAATATGTAACAAAATTTAGATAATAAAGAATTTAGTTAAACATAATGAAATATTTGGGGAGGTTAAATACATTTAATGTGTACATTACTAATTTGAAATATGTGAATTGTTAAAGAACTCTCTTTCCACATGACTATAACTATAATTTCCATTATAAATTGATGGATTCCATTTCAGATTGATGGAAATTCAGTTTTTCAGAATTTTCCTTAAAATGTCCAATGTCCAGTCTTTCTACATCAATGTACTTTCATCATTTAATGATTTTCAAAGAAAAAAAAAGTGACTGGTAGTTTATTTCAGTCGTCTCTGTATTTTCTTGACTCAGCACATAGCGAGCGGTTATTTTCAGGACCAATAAACAACACGCTTTTTCTTTCAAAATTAGTATCTTCAAAACAGGAGAATATTAAAACTGATTAATCTAAGCAATGCAAATCACCACAAATAAAGTATACATACAAATTAAAAAAAATTATTTGATATTCTTGAAAATGAAATTTTTGAAAATATAAATAACCTTGCAATTAAAATTACAATCAAACCAAGCATCAAGATCAAATTCAATAAATGGAAACTGAAAGAACATTTATTGGATAAGTCTTGTTCTGGAAGATTAATATCACTAAAAGTTTGAGAGCCAATGTAAAACAAATTCTATAGCAACAGTAGAGGATCTGTTCAGAAAGATTGAATTTTGTTACTAAATCATTCTTAGTCACAAGCACTTCCGCTAAAAAAAAGTAGTTAATGGTGTTATATAAACCATTTTGTCTAATTGTAAACAAAAACAAACTAATATATATTATGAAATGACTTAACATAATACTTCAAACATTATATCTTTAGTAAATACTACTTTAGTTCTATTTTGTAAGAAAAAAAACATTAATACTGTAAAATCATTAGAGCATAAGCTACATTATTATTGCACTTTAAAGTAACAACTTTTAGTGGCAAAATTAAATTATCATTTAATTAAATTGAAAAAGTATATATAACAAACCCCAAGGTCCAGCTGCTCTTAATCCAGCAAGAGGATTAAAGGGCCTGAGCATAGCTGCAATAGCTTTAGCCCACATTGGAAACTCCACTTTTTTTACTCCTGAATCAGGAGTAGGAAATCCCCAAGGATCAGCTAAAATTAAATGTTTCACATGATCAGGATATTTAATTGCATAGGATGCAGCAAGAAAGCCTCCCATGCTATGGCCAAATAGAATAAACTGAGATAATCCCATTTTTTCTCTCCATTTTTCTATACCTGTAAAATAACAACAATGTATTACAGCATGAAAAACATTATATATATATATATATATATATATATATATATCAAGCATGCAACTGTAAATTTTCGACTTAGTTCAGGTTACAACTTAGTTGGATTTTCACCCTAAAACCTCTTTTTGGTTAAGTTATTCAACAGAAAAACTGTGTACAATGAAATTTTGCATTAGTGTAAAAACTAACTATAATAAACAATTAATATTATCTAACAATATTTATTGATGGGGAACTGAGTATAACAAGTTTTTAAAACCAGAAAAGAAACTTGAAAACTTTCAGTATAGGTCTTTGCCAATGCTATGTTTACGAAACCATGCGTGAATTTTATAATAAGATTTGAATTTATATTAATGCGTAATTTTACCATCTATTAGATCTATTTGTATTTCATAAATTTTAAAAAGGTCATAAGACATAATCGATTTAAAGAAATTAATAGCATCACATAAATAAAATATTATGGTCGCCATGCTTTCTAACTTTAACAAATTAATGTCAGATTTTTAAGTTTTCAGCTAAAATTAAATGGATTTGCAAATTCAATATTAAATAGCATAAGTCATATTGTAAACAGTTCAAGTTGATTTAAAATATAGGATGACCTCAAAGAATAAACTTTGATGCCAGTTAAATCTAAAGCGCTGTTTTATGTTGAATTTTAAGAGAAAAAATAAAGTATTCATAAATAAAATGGACATGTAAGTTAGATATTCAAAGTTCATCAATTGTTTATTATGGAGTTTTTAAAATAAAATATGTAGATAAATTAAGAAATGGCATATTTTGAATAACAAAAGTTATTGGATTGGCACTATAAAAGACCTGGTACGAAATGATCACATTAATTCACTTAAAGCAGTCGATTAAAATAAATAGTTTTTTATCTGTTTTTATACAATTTTTAGGCTGCACCTGAAGCTAGATCTGAGGTTATAATTAAAAAAGTACATTGTATATTGATTTGTTTAACAAGTAAAATTTTTAAGAGGATCAATCATTAATACATCACCATGTGCAAAATTGTTTAGAAAATTTTCTTATATAAACATGAATAAAATAAATATTCATTGTTAATTCACCTAAATTAGCAAATATAATACCACTTTCTCATGTCTCACGTGAGACAATATGATTAAAGAATTTAATTATAAAATTTTTAGGAAAATAACTAAGTTTTAAACTTACATTATAATTTCTGAATCTCATAAGTTTAGTTCATAAATTATAGGTCATTAAATACAAATATTCAATTTTGATATTATGAGCCATAACTTCATAGGATTAAAAAATTAGAACAAAAGATTTTAGTCACAATCATGAATGAATGATGAGTCTTCTTTTATTTATTTCACAAAATTATATTTCACTCATAAAATTGTATTTCACAATATAAAACTTGTTATTATTCAAAAGAAAGGAAAATATTGTAAAATAATAAATTTATAACAATAATGAAGTAATAAAAATATATATACAGATAGATATTTTTTAAAAAGCCAACACTTTTTATAGTATTTTATCTTTGCTTGCCATTGGCAAAAACCATGCAATTTATTTATTTATATTGTATAATGTATCAATCTCCACATAATAAATAAACTTAGCAATGAAATATGCATGTTTATATGAAAAACATATAAATTTAAGCAGCAAGAAGTCATAAATTATTTTCTCTTCCTTGTATTGCTCCGCTGTTACTAAGAAGCAAGCTTCTAACAAACTATTCATAACAATGCTATCAAAGGGTTATAGAAAAACAGTCACATCAAGTACACGTATGTTTATTAAAAAAATTCATGCTTTAAAAGCACATAAAGAGAAAACAATTTTTGAAATTCTGTAAACCAAAAAAACACAGTTAACAAAAAGAAAATTACACATAAATCTCCATAAAAAGAATAGTAAATTTTGATTTTATATGTACATATTTATAGTGATTCCCATTTTTATACTTGAAATTATTATCAGAAACAGAATAGAGCCTATTATTAAACTTAAAATATTAAGCAAAATTGCAGTTGTTGTGTAACAAGGAATAATGGCTTAAAATATAACAAGTCACACTGAGTTTGCTTAAATTTATATGCAATTAAGCAAATAATCTAGAAATATTTTAAAAATTTCACAAAAAAAGAAAATTGAAAATATGGCTATAGTTTTTTTTTTCATAAACATATCACATTTTGCTTTATAATTTTAAGACTTTTTGGGCAACTAATAATGAACCTGATATGGATAAAAATTTATCCCAATAGGTATCAAAATTATAATCTCTCTTTAAAGGCTGTCAACATTCAAAATGTTTGAGAAAATGTAATTAAGTTTACTTTTTAGCAAACAATTATAAATTTGAAGCAAAATAGGGAAATAATAATACTGACTAAATATAACAATACAAATTTTTTCACAGCTAAAAAAATTTTACTCAAGAAAATACAAGGTTGTTAAAAGGGATAAAGGACAGTTTCAAAGTTACAGTTTAGAAAGAGTAGCTGAAAATTTAAAAAAAAAAGGAAATTCATACAAAGAAGTTTTCGTCTTAATTAACATTTAATGAAAAACAGAACCTGTATTATGTGTTATAATCCTGATTACTATCAAGTTTTTAGTTTTTTTTACTCACGCAAAACATTTTTTTCTGCACAAATTCTAAAGTACATTTTTAAAAAAAATCCATTTTGAAAACATTTCAGTAGTTTGTTTCTCTTGTTTTAACTCATATTTTAGTTTTTACTTTGGCATTTAAAAATAACCTTCAAAGTCTGATTTTTTTTTGTCACACACTAAAAATAAATAAATTCAAAAAGTTAAAATTTGACTTAATTTCTTTCACACAGAAATCATTGGTTTTGATTATAAATAACAACTATTTGAATACTTTAAAAAACAGATAGATTTAGATCAGATGGAATACATAAAAAGCATACTTTCTATTAGTTGATTTTCAGCAATTTCAGCATCCTTACTAAATGAAGGACGAGAACTATGGCCAAATCCCAAAATATCTAATGCATATAATGGGCGTCCTTCAGCAAGATCATCAATATTTAATATCCATAGACCAATGCCTGATGCAAAACCATGAAGAAGAACCAACGGAACTTCTTTCTCTAAATCAGAATTGATAGTGATTGTTCTTATGGAACAATCTTCATTTTCATGCTTCACTGACACAAAAGAGAGTTCATATGGTTTTTTCATAACTAAAAAAAGAAAAAAATTACTTAACATCAAAACACAATAGATCTCTATACAGAGTGTCTTATAGTAACTGTCTTTAATATATATTTTTACTGCTATAATATATATCATTACAGTCTACACATTAAAGGTCTTTTGTATCAATCATCGAACGAGAAAGTAATTTTGATTCATCATTGGTTAGAGCTTAATTTGTAATTGCTAATTACAAAAATAATCGTACAAAATATATTTAATTACCCTGTTTCTCATTTAAATCAATTTAAATAGAGAGTTTTTCCTACCAATTAAATATTCAACTCATTTCAGAACCATGCATAGAAAAATTGGCGTCCATTTAAATTAAGCAAAATAAAGCAAATTTTATAAAAATATAATCATTTAAAAATAAAGAAGAATGCATATAAAACATCTTACGAGAGAGCAGTTTTGCTTCTGCATTGGTTAGAGCTTCATTTGAAGTGGGGCACCAACGAAACATATCTGTAAACCAGGTGAAGATGGACTTATTAATCATAAAAATATAGGATAACCCAGTTAAACTAGATGCTGTTACTAACAAAGTTTGAATCCTAGAATGAAAAATGAAAGAATAAGTATTTCTCATAAGTCAATAAAATTTTTAAATAAAGAATATTTTAGAAACAGAAAAGATTTAACTAAAAATTTATATCAAGATATTAAATGAAAAAACTATCTAAATTTAAAACTTAATGAACAGTAAGCTAAAAATATTTATGACGTAATGTAGTTCAGGGTTCGTAGTTGACCTAAGAAATAAACCAAAACGACATTTTTAAAATATTACTAATTTTTTTAGAATAAGCTAATTATTCTGCACTCAATTCAAGGTTGTGGTATTAAAAAATTACCAAATGTATAAAGATTTTTATTTTCTAAGAAAAGCATTAAATTAGATAATTTAGCTTTTAAATGTTAGGAAATATGTTAACACAAAAACAATTTTTTTTAATAAGCCCAATGTCATAAATTCCCCTTACAAAATAAAACCTATTTTTTTAAAAAATTATTTGACATGAAAATTTGCCAATTTCACATTAAAATATGCCATCGAAAATTCAATCATTACCAAACAATAATAAAATTATTAACCATATAGTGCAATTCTTTGTAATCATATTCCTTTACTTTATAGATCATTCAAATGTTTGTTCTAATAACCAATAATCAAATAATTATAAGTGTCAATTTAATTCTTTAGTTTATTATTAAAAACATTAACTGAGAATGAGCGTATAATTTAAAATGAGCTTTTTTATAGCTCTAAATACAGTTGATCAGACTGTTATTTCATTTACCTTGGTTCAGTCATTGTTTTTTCATAATGGGGCAAAGTTATCTCTTTTATTTAAAGAAGCAAAATCATCTCTTTTATTTAAGCAAATTCTTATTTTAAAAATTCAGCACATTCTTATTTCAAAATTTCAGCATTCTTATTTTAAAAATTCAGCATATTCTTATTTTAAAAATTCAGCATATTTTTTTTTAACAAAAAGAAGAAAAAAATTCTTCTACTTCTTAAATAATATGTTCAAAAATACCTAACCTGTGATCAGGATTCTAACATGGTTTTTGCGTGTGTGACGCATGTATTAACAATTATAGGTACTTACGTATTAATGCCACCGCAGCTACAGATTTGGCGGTTTTTAAGTGCCGCCAAGTTACACCTAAAGTTTTTGCGACAAATCATAATATGAAACACTTTATTTAATATCAAAGCACTTTCAAAATTCAAAACACTTTATTTAAAATCAAAGTAGTCAATCAGATTTCGGTGAAAAATGGGCCGATAACATAGATTCAAAACAGTCTCTATTTTCTTTCACCTGATGCTGTCACCATATAAACTCTAATAAATAAGATTCCAAATGATGCTAACAACAAGGCAACAAGGAATCCAAAAGATAACTGCGTGCGAACAAGAGGATTGCTCTTTATTGGCGTAGAGCAAATTCTGTTGCAGTGGCGTTAGTACGTAAGTACCCAATTATACTACTGCTGCGGTGGTGTTAGTACGGAAGTACCCAATTATACTATCAGAAATATCTAGTTTTAAATTCAAGAAGATCAAAAGTCATTTTTATATTTTTTCAAACCTTTAAATAATATGTCTATAATAGAATGCCTGTGATGAAGATTTTAACTTGAATTTTTGCATACATGATGTGATGTATTAACAATTATACTATCAAGGCAGTCTATTATTAAATTCAAGTTTTTTTTTTCTTGTTTCTTTTAACAGCATGTAAAAACTCTCTTCATTATAATAAAGGAAAAAGGCTGTTTATGAACAGTTATATTATGTATAAATGCTAATTTTTTTATGAATTTTATTTAAGGTCAGTCAGACACTTATTTAATAAAAAATAGAGCATTAAAAATATTTGATAATTGTAATTTGAACAAACCTAAGATAAGAACCTTCTTAAGATAAGAAAAGTGTATAATTGTGTGTTTGTGATTATATATATATTTTTTTTAAGATATTATATCAACTCTAAGTGAAATTATGTTACACTGCTATAAGTTTTGATTAAGAATCACTTTCGACACTTTTCACAATTATATATCAATGCTTATTTAAAGTAACACAAACTCAGGATAGATATTTAAGAAAAAAAGACATTTTTATAAGAAAATTTACTGTTTTTTTTTCTCATTTTATGTTTAAACTAAAAGTATTCATAAATATAATAGCAAAATTAAGTACTTAAAAAGATATTTTTCTTTTTAAAACACAGGCTTCATTTTCCTTAACCCACTGACGGTTCTGCACGTAAAAAGTCGCATTTTAAGCTGCAGTCATCTCTGTATAGCAAAACCGGTTTTCCCATGTTAATAGATAGGGGAACTGTGTGTAGGGGAGAAACATTCTCCCAATTTTGCCCATTTCCTTAACCGCCAGTGGGTTAAAGAAAAATCCATTTTGTTTAAATTAGCCCATCTTGATTATACAAATATGATAATTCACTTTTTCAAGTATACAAAAATAATAATTGATTATTTGAAAATTCCTTTAAAAATTATTTTAAAGGCTGAAAGACAAATTTAAGTTATTAACCTAACATATTTACTGTTACAATAATAAGAAAAATATAACATTTCTACCGTAAGCACTCATCCAATTGAAACATTATCTTTATTTTTTAAAATCAAGAAACAATTTTTAAAAAAATATTTTATATATATATATTACATTGATATAATTAAAAACATGTATGTCAAAAATTAACCCTGTTGGTTAAGTAACATATATTTTTGATGTATCCATAAAAAGTAATTAATTTAATTTGTGTCATTATGCAGAATTATAAATTTATTCTAAAAATGGGAATGTTTCTGTAATGTGATTATGAAGAAGGAGGATTCAGGGTGCCATTTATGTTGAGATGGTGGAATATTAAGGTGTGGGTGGAATTTGTATTGGTATGGTATATAGTTGAAGATAATAATGCAAACAGAAGATGATGAAAATAATACTTGAACCAGATCAGAATTAATAAAAAGCTTTTATTTCATAGTATATTTGCAGAGCTCGAGATACCAAATANTATTTTGACAGGTTTTTTCCTTTCTTAGCTTCTAGTGATCTATGCATTAAACCCATAAATCAACAGAAAAGAGAACAGAAGATCTACCAAGACTGTATCGTTAGTAACGCTCCTTCTCTGGAATGCAGGAAAGGGGGGGGAGATTTGTTTTTAAAAGAGCACAATTGAGTCCCCTCCCCCCTTCTTTCCTGTGCAGCTGGCTAGTAAAAGAGGCATTTCCTGGAACCTTTTTGATAAAGTGTTAGAGAAAGAAGTACTGTGAAAAAGGGTAAACACAGCAAACGTTAAAGTGGAGGGGGAATCCCCTTTAGTCACACAAGAAAAAATAAAGAGAACCCAATCAGCATGCCACGCCTTTATGCTTGATTGATAGCCAATGACAGGAGAGAAAATAAGAACTTGTCACTTCCCCCCCTTCAACTTGAATGACAAGTAAGAAGGAAATGAATTTTGCTTCTTCACCTACCCACCTTAATGAATGAATGACGGGAATTTCCCCTTCTTGCTTGAAACGTTCTAGTTCAAAATGGCGGAGAGAGCAATTAATATTTTCATAACTGTAAATTTTTTTAGTTTCCTATATTTATTTTTATAATAGCAATAATTATTTTTTTTTAAATATTTTGTTTTTGATTGATTAGATATCATTCTAATACTAAAACATTATTGCCCGAAAAATAATGTTATTTAATTTCTGCTTCTTAGATTCAGATCATTTTAATCTCTGTTTACCTTGGGGGTCTATTATAGGGAAAAATCGATTATCCGGACTTCGGAAAGTCCCGCCGATTCCGGATACGCGACTTTCCACTGTAGTTAAAGATAATAATGCAAACAGAAGATGATGAAAATAATACTTGAACCAGATCAGAATTAATAAAAAGCTTTTATTTCATAGTATATTTGCAGAGCTTGAGATACCAAATATAAATATTATCCATAAGAATTTCAGTTGAATCAATTTTGTATAATAATATTAATAAGGACAGGCCATGGGAGACAAAACCCCCACAACCTGCCTAATCAAAAGTCAAATTAAAAAGTAGATGTAATTTGTTCCCAACGGCGGTAATTTGTGTCCAAAATTGGCGAATTATCAAAACATAACATAGCCAAAACAAAGCCAACCAGCATATCAATATTGGGTTTGAAAGAATACCTTGGCAATTACGAGTCGCCAACAAATTTATCAGAATTATTACAACCATGCAACTGAAACATATTTTCAGATAGAAAATTTAAAAGTTATTAATAGATTTTTGTTTTTGATAAGAGGCACGACAGTGAATTAATAAGTCTGCCTAGTAATGAAATAAAAAGTATCCTTTATATTGATCTATAAGAGAAGAATAAATATTTCTATCTTCGTTTCAAAAGATTAAGTCTTTGATTTATTTTAAATATAATTCTATTAATAAAAATAAGCTTAAATAATAAAAGATATTTAAAAGGATAGGAAATAAATATGTAATGCCAATTGTGGCATCACATATATCCCCACTGGACACAGAAAAAAAAATGTAATATTTTCACATGTAATTATCACAGTGATCTATGTCAAAATAATCACCATGTTTTGGTGCCTTTCAGGCAACAGCAATTTTTAAAAAAATCACAGTCGAGGAACAACTCAATTGGCTTATTAGCTCGGGGATATTTCCTTACCGTAATCTGTCGTGTCAACTACAATCACCAAATGAATTTTAAACTTTTATATTCTTTTAAAAAGCATCTAGAGGTTTACCAAATGGTAACTATGAGTTTCAAGTTTGTTTCCTTCTGTGATGCTTTTTTTTAGTTATTCGTGAACTGCTGCTCGGAAGTTGCCAAGAGTTTGAGGTTATTCTGCTGTAGATTATGAAATGGAAATCTACTTTAGCTTCCTCAGGCAAACCTCTATGGGTTTCTTTTATACTTAAATTACAAGTTTAAAATCCATTTGGCGGTTTAGCGATATGGAAATATAAAACTAAAATTTCTATTTTGAATTAAATTTTTGTCAGAGCTTAAAGATCAGATCTGTGTGAAGCTCCGACATTTTGAGAACTGCCAATTGCCTACATATTGTTATAAATTAAAAGTAATAAACATTAACTGACACATGTAATTCATTAATAAACTTCCCATAAACTCTTATCTTTCATATCAGACACTGATAAAAAAAATAAGAATTAAAAGATTAATATATACTAAACAAATTACAGAATTTAAAGCTAATTTATTTTTTCTTAAAAATATAAATTGAACAAGCTCATTCACTAAGAAGAAATAGAAATATTCTCGATAAATTATACACAAATTAAGCAATAATTCACACATTGATTAAAAAGGAATAACCAGAATTAAAAATATATCTGGAATAACTTATTGATTACTGGAAGTAAACACAAAGAGTAATTTAAATTTTTTCGAATTAAATAGAAATTTTTTTAGAAAAATCCTTTAAAAAAGATTACCTTCCCCTAGAAGAGTTTTCCATTCCTTTAACATAATATTTATTTTTTTTAAATTTGATTGATTGCTTCAATTCCCGAAATAAAATTAAAAACAGCGATTTCGCCAGCTTTTGAACGTTAGGTCAGAGATTTATTAAGGAAATCATAAAATTAAATGTGACGATATGATGACTTGCATGTTTTCCGTTGAACAATTGTTATAAAACCAATTCTCGATTCAGTAAACTAACAATTACTAAATTACATAACAAATGACGCAACTCATAAGCACAGCCTGAAGAATATAAATTGTGGCTTACAGCTTTCATGGAAGATCAAACAATTTAAGGATTTATTCCCACTTGACTAAGGCAAAACACATAAGCGTGTGATCGCAAGCGCACAAACACAAATAAACCATAGTAGTATTGTGACTCTCAGTAGGTTTGTGATGCCATCTCGGACGTGCTAGCAAACCATAAACTAACGAGTTTAAATTTCTGAGCGTCGTAAAGTATTTTTGCTTTAGTTTATTTTTATAATTGTATATTTTTAAAAGCAATCAAGTATTTTTAAGTAGTGAATTTTTTGCTTTTTATTAGAATAAATCAATGTTATTTGTTATGTAATAACTCAATAAGATGAACTTGAAGGACTGTTTGATGCTTTTCATAAAGCAATATTATGCGTATTTCATAATAGAAAATGATTCAATAAGAATTTTTTTTTTTAAATTTTAAATCATGATTCTTAATAACTATTTTTAATATCATTAAAACGAACCTCATTTAAGTGTATTATTTATTATGTTCTAATATGTAATCAAATATTGGACTTAATCATAGATTTGAAATTAAGAAGTGATACATTTTAATACTGAAACGAATAAGAGACAAATAAAAATTTGTTATATCATGGCAGAAAACAGGCAAATAAAGAAATTTTAATTTTATTGGCACATATATAAAACTGCTATTTTAAAATAGGTTCTAAAGAATTCTTTTAGAATCAAATGATATACGTTTTCATAGAGCAGCAATGATAATAAATAAATTATAAATAATCTAGAAAAGTAGGCTGATTTTTAAGATTGTAACTTTTATATAGAATTTCTTATTTTCAGAAATAAATATCTCTTTTAATTTTTTTTTACTAGTATAAAAAAAAAAAAAGAAGTATTTTCAAATCTTAAGTTTTTCTATCATATAAATTTATTGAGGACAATCTTTCTTATAAAATTTGTTTAAAAAATATTACAAAATAGCGATTGGCGATCGAAATGGGCTGCAGGTGGCGTAGAGCAGAACTCTTTTCCTATGGCAACACTTCACATGCATTCCCCATTAGCGTGTGGAAAGTCATAGAGGAAGGAAGTACGTTAGTTTCTCTCTTGATTTTCATATAGATTAAAATCTTTCAACTTGAAACACTATATGAAACTGAAAACTGCATTAAACATAGTTCTAAAGAAAAGTATCATGGAAATTTTAAAAAATATTTTGTTTAAGTAAAAAGAAAAATTTTAAGAAAAGGGAAAATATCGTAGTACATTCCTATACAACTGAAAAGAGGAGGAGAGGGAAGGGAGAAGGGCTAAAGGCATGAAACCGGTCTCTCCCCAGATGGCGTATTCGAGTGTTGCGATCGCGAATTGATCTGGAAAATTATTAGCATGACATTCTGAGCAGAAATGGTTCAATAATTGAAAAGATTACTCATCGTAAAAGACAACAAAATATTGAATAATTTTTATAAACTGCATTTGAAATGGTCTACAATTTCTTGCTAAATCGTAATTAAAAAAAAAAAATGAGGTAGAAAAAATAGTAAATCATTTTTCCTTTTACCCAATAAGATACATTGAATGAATGGATGGGTGATCGTGTAAAGCTTAGGGTGGTGGCGCTAGTGGTAAAATTGCTCTTTCAAGACTTCCGGGTTAGTGCTTCCGATATATTTTCACGCCGCAGATTGAAAAAACGCGCCATCATATTATTGCATCATATCTTTTGCAGTATTTCACATGTACCGAGTTCTTTCTTTCAGCCTTTAAACTTCAGCATTATCATGTTAATAGTAGAATATTTTCTAATTAGGCTAACTTAAAAAGATCTTTTTAGAGATATTTTGGCGACATTTTATTCAAATGTAGCCAAATAAGGGATAAAATACAAAACATGGCAAACCTTAAGAATTATTCACAATGAGATATTAACTTTCCAAAATTTTTTTTGGCCTTACGACCTCTGAGAATCAATACATTTCTGAAAGCTCTTATGAATGGTACAATTATGTTTAGATTTGAACCCAAATTACAATAACAAAACTGCATAGAATATAGGCTTGTTCACACATCGCCTCGTAGTCATAACATAAGCGGAGGAATACACCGGAAATTTTCTAAATTTCTTCCGGTTTAAGGACGCTTGTTATTGTTTACATTAGTCCACCCATCCATAATGTATACATATGTGTAAACTATTGTTTTAAAGCTTGTTTCTTCCAGACTTATAAGATAAACATAAAAATGGGAATAAATTGAGAATAGCACATTTCATCTGGAGCCATCAACTAAAAATTAAGTTATCCTTAGGATTGCAAAAATCTAAATTCAATTTTAAAGCAAAATAAAACGCTCCATTTTTAGTTTTAGTATAGATTATTATAGGGCAGTTCAAAATAATGAAGAAAAAAAAATAACATAACAATTTAATAATTTTTTTGCCAAGTATGTGCGAAAGGGTATTGCAAGGAGGAAATATTGATTGGATAATTTTATAAACAAATAACATAGAGAAGATTCAAAATATGATGGCAGCAGTTTTTTTTAAAAAAAATTACTCATTGAATATCTTTTTGATTCATTTTTCAAGATTTTCAAATAGGGGGCGGTACTTGATGATTTATTTATAATATTTTCTTACTGATTTGGCAATTAATACTTTATTTTGATTTGGTTTTTCTAACTGTAACTGTAACTATTTTCATTTACAAGTGAGCGTATCATTTTTAAGTCTTACTATGATTACTTTTAAGTTGCGTTAGCTGGTTCATTATTTTTTTGTGTCTTTCAATTCTTGTAATTATTTCCTTTTATTTGTCTATCCATTATGGGATTTTGTCAGTTTTCGTTCTTCTACTGAGAACAGATAGGCTTGTGTTGGCAGGCAATGTGTCCCCTGATGAAGTGCTGTCTTGTCAACACACATATCGTTTATATTTCTATTGCTTTCTCCGGCTTTTGTTATTTTAAATATCTAAAATAGAGAAGATTCATTAATATGAACGAACTACATTGAATAATAATTAAAAAGTTCTCCTCAATATTTTCTAATTAACAGAAAGAATCAAAAATTATATCTCTTTCTCCCTCTCTCTCTGTATATATATATATATATATATATATATATAAACTCCTCCAATTC